>NW_020664413.1:61879031-61945196 GCF_002925995.2 Terrapene triunguis | reverse complement strand
GTCTCTGTACACAGAGAGCTGTTACCCTTCCCTTTATAGTTATGACAAAGGTGTATTTCAAAATTCCCCAAAACAGGATCCCAGTGGCTGCCTCTGGTAGGATTAAACATACAATTACAGCTCAGCACCTATACAGCACCCTTGTATTCTGAGTTCACTGTGCAAGCACAGGCAAAGAGAACCAAGACAGTGCAACATTCAGCCGTTATGCCTTCTTCTACGTATTCTGTCTTCTCTCATCAAGCACTTCCTGAACGTATCATTCTCTCGGTTCCTAGACATGACCCTTTACACCAGGGGTCTCAAAGTCCTGGCCCGCAGGCCATCTGCGGCCCGAGAACCTCCCCACTGCGGCCTGTGGAAACTTTTTAAAAAGTTCTTTCATCCAGCCGGGGGGGCCGCTGGAGGGGAGTAGGCAGGAGAGATGCAGCCAAGCTGCTGGCTCCGTCTGCTGCAGGCGCTGCCTCCTGCAGCTCCCATTGGCTGGGGGAGAGGGACAGCGATCCCATCACTAGTCGCCAGGCAGAGTCAGCGGGGGCGGCCTGAAGCCAAGGGAGCAAGGGAAAAGTAGGAAATGGGCTGGGAGGTGGCGTGACTTGTGAGGCTCCAATGACAGCGCGAGGGGGCACGCTGCCTCCATCCCCCCTCCCCGAGCACTGACTCCGTGGCCAATGGGAGCTCTGGGGGAAGGTGCCTGCACAGAGGCAATGTGCCTGGTGCCTGCAGATAAGATAAGGTGAAGATATATAAGAAGAAAGGGAAGAGGCTCTTTCTAGCTATTGGCACTGCAGGTCTGTGTAATGAAATGGGGCCCTTTATTTACTTTTTTACCCACTGTCCCATGTAATGTTGGTAGGCTGTGTAGGAGAGGCCAGCTCAGCAGGAGCACCAGGAGGCACTGAACCTGATGGGAGCATAATCCCAGACACACAGGGAGGGTTAGAGCCACCTACTGCCCCATCTCTTTAGGGTAGTAGCCATGCTCCTCACCCCCTGCATCTGACCAGTGGGCAGACCATGACTGTGCCTCCTCCTCAGCCGCTTTTGTGCCCAAGGAGGCCCAGCCCAGAAGGTCCTGCTGTCAGCAGAGCATGGGAAAATGGACCGAACACAACTATCTGATGCACATCTTGCTGCAGTACTGAAGGTTTCAACTGCTCAGTCACTGAGGCCAAATATCAACGAACTGAAGCGTTGCCAGGTGTCTGGCAAACACTAAAAACTCTCTGGCAGGCGATGAAATTTCTAAGAAATTCAAAATAAACAATACAATATAAACTTTTTATTTTCTGAACACCATCTTCAGTGACATTATTGGCCCGCTGGGAGGATTTGAGGACTTGCACTGGCCCTAAGCTAAATTGAGTTTGAAACCCCTGCTTTGCACAATCATGTAACATCCTCACTAGGAAGCTATTTATCGTAACACTGATTCATGGGCTGCAGAAAATGCCTTAGCATGAGACTTAAAGAGCTCAATCTGTTTAATTTATCAAAAAAAAGATCAAGAGATGACTTGACTGTGGCGTGTAATCTCATGATACCAGGAACTGAGGCTTTGGGAAAATCTCCAAATATCACAAGGCTTGTGATTAAATTGTGAGAGATGGCAACTCTGCAAATTAATTAATAATAATAAACTTCATTAAGATTAATTGGCAAACTTTCAGCTCCAGTGATTGATGCATATCAGTTTAGATTGGAACAATTAAAAACAAGAGGGAAGGAATGCACCCAAAAACAGGGAAATAACAGATTAAAGAATATTTAGATAAGTTAGATGTATTCAAGTTGGCAGCGCCTGATGAAATTCATCCAAGGGTACTTAAGAAACTAGCTGAAGCAATCTCGGAACCATTAGCATTGATCTTTGAGAACTCCTGGAGCATGGGTGAAGACTGCAGAAGAGCAAACATTGTAATTGTCTTTAAAAAGGGGAACAAAGAGGATTGGGGGAATTATAGACCAGTCAGCCTAACTTTGATACCAGGAAAGATACTGGAACCAATTATTAAACAATCCATTTGTAAGCACCGAAAAGAGAATAGGGTGAAAAGGAAGAGCCAACATGGATTTGTCAAGAACAAATCATGCCACACTAACCTAATTTCCTTTCTTTGACAGGGTTACTGGCCTAGTGGATAAGGAGAAGCAGTAGATATGATCTATCTTGATTTTGGTAGGGCTTTTGGCACAGTCCCATGTGATATTCTCATAAGCAAACTAGGGAAGTGTGGTCTAGATGCAATTACTATATGGCGGGTACACAACTGGTTGAAAGACCGTACTCAAAGAACAGTTGTCAATGGTTCACTGCCAAACTTGGAGGGCATGTACAGTGGAGTCCCACGGGGGTCTGTCCTGAGTCTAGTATACTATTCAGGATTTTCATAAATGACTTGGATAATGGAGTGGAAAGTATATGTATAAAATTTGCAGATAACACCAAGTTGGGAAGGGTTGCAAGCACCTTGAAGGACAGGATTAGAATTCAAAATGTCTTTGACAAATTGGAGAATTTGTCTGAATTCAACAACATGAAATTCAATAAAGACAAGTGCAAGGAAGGAAGGAAAAATCAAATGTACAACTACAAAAAGGGGAATAACTGGCTAGGTGGTAGTACTGCTAAAAAGGATCTGGGGGGTTATTCTGGGTCACAAATTGAATATGAGTCAACAATGTGATGCAGCTGCGAAAAAGGCTAATGTTATTCTTGAGTGTATTAACAGGAATGTTGTATGTAAAACATGGGAAGTAATTGTCCTATTCTCCTCAGCACTGGTGAGACCTCAGCTGGAGTACTGTGTCCAGTTCTGGGTGCCGCATTTCAGGACAGATGTGGACAAATTGGAGATAGTCCAGCGAAGAGCAACAGAAATGATAAAAGGTTTAGAAATCCTGACCTATGAGGAAAGGTTAAAAAACTGGGCTTCTTTAGTCTTGAGAAAAGTAGACTAAGGCCTGGTCTACACTCGGGGGGGATCGATCCACGATACGCAACTTCGCGTAGCTGAAGTCGAAGTATCTTGGATCGAATTACCTGGGGTCCACACGGCGCGGGATTGACGGCCGTGGCTCCCCCGTCGACTGCGCTACCGCCGCTCGCTCTGGTGGAGTTCCGGAGTCGACGGTGAGCGCGTTCGGGGATAGATATATCGCGTCTTAACGAGACACGATATATCGATCCCGGATAAATTGATTGCTACCCGCCGATACGGCGGGTAGTGAAGACGTACCCTAAGGGGGGACCTGGTAACAGTCTTCAAATATGTTAAGGGCTGTTATAGAGAGGACAGGGATCAATTGCACTCCATGACCACTGAAGGTAGGACAAGAAGTAATGGGATTAATCTGAAGCAAGGGAGATTTAAGTTAGATATTAGAAAAAAAACTTTCTATCTATAAGGTTAGTTAAGTTCTGGAATAGGCTTCCGAGTAAGGTTGTGGAATCTCCATCACTGGAAGCCTTTAAAAACATGTTAGATAGGGCTACCATACGTCCGGATTTCCCCAGACATGTCCGGCTTTTCGCTCTTTAAATAGCCGTCCGGGAGGGATTTCTAAAAATCTAAAAATGTCCGGGATTTCCCCCCGGTCGGCTATTTAAAGAGCGAAAAGCGGCTGACAGGGCGTCCGAGCGCCGCTCGCATTGGGGCCTCGGCAGCCAAAGCCCCTTCCCGGCTCCCCCTATCCCCTGCAGCTTTAGCACGCCGCCCGGCAGCGCTGGGGGCGGGGCTGTGCGCCTGTGAGGGAACGCGGCGGCGGAGCTGGCAGTGGCGGCCAGAGCCCCTCCCCCGCTTCGCCCCTCCTTCACAGCCTCAGCATGCTGCCCGGCAGCGCTTGGGGGGGGGGGGGGCAGACACCTGCTCTAAGCCGAGTGGCATGGTAAGGGGGCCAGGGAGTTGGAGAAGGGGGGCAGTCAGGGGACAGGGAGCGAGGGGGGTGTTGGATGGGTCAGGAGTTCTGGGGGGGGCTAACAGGGGGGCAGGGGTGTGGAGAGGGGTCGAGGCAGGCAGGGACAGGGAGCAGGGGGAATTAGATGGGTCGGAGGTTCTGGGGGGGCTGTCAGGGGGGCAGGGGTGTGGAGAGGGGTCGAGGCAGGCAGGGAGCAGAGGGGGTTGGATGGGTCAGGAGTTCTGGGGGTCCTGTCAGGGGGCGGGGGTGTGAAAATGGGGTGGGGGTGTGGATAAGGGTCGGGGCAGTCAGGGGACAGGTAGGGTTCTAGGGGGGCAGTTAGGGTGGGGGGTTCTCAGGAGGGAGCAGTCAGGGGACAAGAAGCAGGGAGGCTTAGATAGGGGGTGGAGTCCTAGGGGGCAGTTAGTGGCAGGGGTCCCAGGAGGGGGCAGTCAGGGGACAAGGAGCGGGGGGGGGGGGTGGGGGGGCTGGGGGGGGGAGTCAGGGGGGGGAAGTGGGAGGGAGTGGATGGGGCGGGGCAGGGTGGGGGCAGGGCTAGAGCGGGGCTCCCACGCCCCGTCCTCTTTTTTGATTGTGGAAATGTGGTAACCCTAATGTTAGAGAAACACCTGTCAAGGATGGTTGAGGTTTAGTTGGCCCTGCCTTAGCACAGGGGGCTGGACTTGATGACTTTTCGAGGTCCCTTCCAGATGCTTATTTTTTTTAAATGAAAGATGCGATTCTTGTTTACATTTTAAAATTCCTCAAAACAGGGCCCCAAGAGCAGAGTCTGGCAGGTATTCTTTATCTGAGGAATAAATGTAAAGTTATGGCTCGGCAAGGTTACAGAACCTTTGTACTCTAATTGCCTGAAATAATATATTTCAGGTTAACTTAAAATAAAAAACCCTCCCATCTGACTCTTATCCTCTCTTTTCTTCTCACCTCTGTGTGTCTCGCCTTCTGTGTCTCTCCTCCTTTTGTCATTCCTTCTCAGTTTAACAATGTAAAGTTTAAAAATATTTACATTACAAAAACATACAGATGTTTCATTATAAGCCTATTATAGGCTTAGATGTACTAGAAAGGATTTGTAGTTACAAAAGCCTGCAGTGCACTTGATTACATGGATCCCTATTGTGCCAGAGGCTTTGGTAAGTAGAAATCTTTTATTCTGCAGGAGTAATTGTTAGAAGGAATGCCTCTAAATATTTTGTTTTTTTGATATTGCAGCGGATTTGGAGACACATAACCAGGAAAGAGGCATAAGCTTATTTAACAGAGAAGCTTTTAGTAAGTGAATTAACATACGTTCCAGCTCCATTTCTGGAATTATAATGTAGTCCAAGGAGACATTATAATGAAATACATTTATAAACCACCTGTCAAGGAGCATCTCTATGTGCACACAATAAAATAAGTACAATGCACATGGGGCCTGGTTTTCAACAGAGCTCAACACCTAATAGCTCCCATTTAGGCACTTAAATGAAGTGGCCAGATTTCCAAAAATGCTCAGCTCAAACATCAGGAATAACAAGCCAACAAGCCCCAAGAGATCACCAACCAGAGCTAAAGGGTCCGGCAGTAAAGCGAATCCAAGAGCTCTTGGCAAACCTTTCAACAGACAAAATGGAATAATTCCCAATTAGTACAAAGAACGGGGAAGAAAATGAGATGCATCTGTGCTTACATACTGCACACTCTGGCAGGGAAGTGCTGTGTGTTGGGTTGTATTCTTTCTGTGTGTGTGTATTGTGGCTCTCTGTGTGCCTGCTGCCCATTCTGGCAAGGAGGTGTCATGGCACAGTGTAGGGATGTATATATGTTTGCATTGCACACTGGCAAGGAGATGTGCGTGGCTGTGTGTGCTGCATACTCTGACAAGGGGTGCGTAGTGTACATTGTTGCTCACTGTGTCTGCTTCCAACTCAGATAGTGAGGTATGTGGCTGTGTGTGCTGCACACTCTCTCAGGGATAAGTTGTGTGTTTTGGCTCAGTGTGAGGGTATATATGTATGTATGTGTTTCACACTGATAGAAGAGATAGGTGTGCTGTGGCTCTGGATGTGCTGTGGTTGTGTTGTGGTTCTTGCCACCTCCAAGAAGCAGAAAAACCAGCCTCCACCCCCACTAACAAGAGGATCTTAGTGTTGACTGTAAGTAACTATTACTGAAATGTTGTTTTGACCATTTTAACACACACACACACACACATAAAATAACACAATATGCGTATTTTTATGTTATCATTTTTTCTTACCTTACCGTAACATGGCACTGCCGCCTGGACTATGGGAGTGTGAATTGAAGAGTGCTCTAATGTATCACAAATGAAAATAAATCCTGGCACATTAAATCTTTTAACCAGCAAGACAGTGCAATAAGCAGCTAGGTGCCAACCCTAGTATGTGGCTGTGTGTGTTGCACACTGGCAGGGGGTGTAGGTGTGTGTGTCGCAGGCTGGCATGGGGTGTGGATGGCTGTGTGTGTGGCCTACTGACAGGTGCTGTGTGTCACGCTGGCAGGGGGTTAGTTATGTGTGTTGCACTCTGGTAGGGGATGTAAGTGTGGGTAGCTGTGGGGGTTGCACACTAATAGGGCGTAGGGGTGTGTTACACACTGACAGGGTATGTGTGTTGCACGACAGGAGGTGTAGGTGTCACCACACTGGCAGGGAGGTATTGTGTGGTTGTGTGTATTATACATTGGCAGGCCGAGCAGGTGTGTGTGGCTAAGTATATGTGTGTTGCACAGTGGCAGGAGGTGTAGGGGGTGTGTGTGCCTGTGTGTATTGCCCACTGGCAGAGGGTGTAGGCTTGTGTGTTGCTCACTGGCAGAGGGTGCAGGTGTGCGTGGCTGGGCGTGTTACACATCAGCGGGCGGTGTCAGTGTGTGTGGCTGGGCGTGTTGCACACCAGCTGGCAGTGTCGGTGTGTGTGGCTGGGCGTGTTGCACACCAGCTGGCGGTGTCGGTGTGCGTGGCTGGACATTTTACACACCAGCTGGGTGGTGGTGTCGGTGTGTGTGGCTGGGCATGCTGCACTCCGGCGGGCGGTGTCGGTGTGCGTGGCTGGGCGTGTTGCACACCTGCTGGCGGTGTTGGTGTGCGTGGCTGGGCGTGTTGCACACCAGCTGTCGGTGTGCATGGCTGAGCGTGTTACACACAGCTGTCGGTGTCGGTGTGTGTGGCTGGGTGTGTTGAACACCAGCTAGCAGTGTTGGTTTGCGTGGCTGGGCGTGTTACACACCAGCTGGCAGTGTCGGTGTTAGTGGCTGGGCGTGTTGCACACCAGCCGTCAGTGTCGCTGGGCGTGGCTGGGCGTGTCGCACAACAGGGGGCGGTGTTGGTGTGCATGGCTGGGCGTGCTACACACCAGCGGGCGGTGTCGGTGTGCGTGGCTGGGCGTGTTACACGCCGCCCACTAGAGGGCGCCCCAGCGGCCGCACTGCTCCGGCTCCGCGCGGGGGCGGGCCCAGTCCGTGACCCAGGCCCGGCGAGATGGCGGCGAGGCGGCTGCTGACCCGAGCCCTGCGGCCGCTCTGCCCTCTGGGGGCCCGGCCGCCGGCCAGGTGAGCGCTCCCGGGGCGGGGGCCGTGACCGCGCCCAGCCAGCGCCGCAGCCGGGCCGTCCGGGCTGGGAAACCCCGAGCCCCGGCGGAGCATCCGGCTCGGTTGGGCGGGAGAACGGCTGGGGCGGCTCCGGCAGCGAGTGAATGGAGGGTGCCGGCCAGTCCGGGCTCTGTGTGTGTGTGTCTGTGTACAGTGTGTATAGTCTGTGTATACACACAATACAGTGTTTTGTGTGTACTGTGTGTGTAGTGTGTACAGTGTGTGCATGCTGTTTGTGTGTAATGTGTACTCTCTGTACAGTGTGCTCTGTGTGTAGTGTGTGCATGCTATTTGTGTGTATAGTGTACTCTGTGTGTACTGTCTGTGTACAGGGTGCTCTGTGTGTATACGCACAGTAGTGTGCTCTGTGTACAGGGTGCTCTGTGTGTACTATGTACAGTGTGTGTGCACTGTTTCTCTGTGTGTGCTGTGTACAGTGTGTGTGCACTGTGTGTGTAGTGTGTACAGTCTCAGTGCAACAAGGCCCAGACTGGGGTCTTTGAGTAATATCATAAATAATGGTATATTAATGGACATAATAATGCCAGGGATCTAGGCTCCCCCAGATTTTGGACAGGTTTGGATCAAGGTTTATATTGGGGTGATCTGGGCTCCCCCTGGTTTTGGATGGGTTTGGATCAAGTTTTGGCTTTGGCTATGACCCAGCTGTGAAGTCCCCATCCAGATCCAAACTAAGTTTGGGAGTGCTCAGGTCTCAGCTCTCCTCCTAATGGTGCCTGCTTGTTTGGTGCCTCTCTCTCTGATTCTCTGTCACACCCCATCTCTTAGGGCTTGTCTACTCTTGAAGGTTAATTTGGATTAAGGTAGGGGTGTGAATTTTAACAGGCTCTCTGGAATAACTCCCATGTGAAGGCAGTTCTTTAGAAGGAAAATAGCTGTGACCTTTGGTCCAGATACTGCCAGCATGGCAATTTCAGATAATGACAAAGCTACAGGCAAGCAAACTTTGTTGTTGTCATAGTCAGAATCAGATCATGAGGTCTCATCCAAAGTTCTTGCAAGAAGCTCATGTCCCCAAGTTATTTGATGAGATTTTTATTTCTATCATTAAACTCTTGAGTGTGCCCACCTTGAACTCTGTACACACTACGCATGTCTAAAAGCAAAGAATTTTAAAAAAATACATTCCGTATATCTTTAAAGTTGAAAATGTAGTTGTGGTAACACGCCAACATCTCCTTTTATTTTAAAGTTTTGTGATTTAAGCTCATAGAAGAGAGGAGAAGACCTGTTAGATCCTTGAGACCATCCCATGACCTTGCAGAATACAGCCTCTGTCCCCCAGCATGACTCCCCTGGGGGGAGTTAGTTTAAAAAAATGTAACCCTATAGTTTTAGTGGGGGGTTCTTGGTTAAGGTGTGTATGTGTGTGTATAGGGTTGAGGTGTATTTATTTTGTGTTTGGAAAAAAAATACAAAATATAGAATAAATAGATTGCAGTAACATCTTGCATACTAATCTCATTACAATAATATGTATACTACCTCCTTCATTCCAAATCCTGTGTAAGGCTTGAAACCAATGTCAGGATGAATCACTGCATTACAGGTTTGCCAATAAGGGCATGACCCTACAAACACCACTGAATGTTGTGCTTGAGAGGTGTGCGACTGCAAAGTCTTGAGAACCATGCTTGGTAATAAATGTTTGGAGGGTTGAGCCCAAGGTGAACAAACTAGTCTGCATCGGAGAGTCCATTCTGCTAATTGTAGCTTGCTTTTATTTATGCAGTTCCTAGTGTACTGTGGCATTTGTACTTAAAAAGAATCACAGCATTAAAATACAGAACTTCACTTCAGCCATTTGACAAATAAACCTTTGCTGTGAAAGCAGCAAGATTTTTTTTAAAACTCTGTAAGTTAGCAAGACTGTACTGTAAAACAAGATACTGACCAAAAAGGAACATCTCAGAAGAAAGACTAATTCATGGGATAACTACTATAAAGTGATGTCTTCAAGATAAAAAACTTATTCATAATCTTTGGAGGGACCTTTATTATTTTGGTCATTTAAATCCCGGATATTGCTGTTAGCCTCTCCTTGACTAGTGTTGTTCTAGCGCGTTGATCCCAGAATATTTGAGCAACAAGGTGGGTGAGGTAATATTTTTTTATTGAACATAAGAACATAAGAAAGGCTGTACCGGGTCAGACCAAAGGTCCATCTAGCCCAGTATCCTGTCTACCGACAGTGGCCAATGCCAGGTGCCCCAGAGGGAGTGAACCTAACAGGCAATGATCAAGTGATCTCTCTCCTGCCATCCATCTCCACCCTCTGACAGACAGAGGCTAGGGACACCATTCCTTACCCGTCCTGGCTAATAGCCATTAATGGACTTAACCACCATGAATTTATCCAGTTCTCTTTTAAACTCTGTTATAGTCCTAGCCTTCACAACCTCCTCAGGTAAGGAGTTCCACAAGTTGACTGTGCGCTGCGTGAAGAAGAACTTCCTTTTATTTGTTTTAAACCTGCTGCCTATTAATTTCATTTGATGACCCCCTAGTTCTTGTATTATGGGAATAAGTAAATAACTTTTCCTTATCCGCTTTCTCCACATCACTCATGATTTTATATACCTCTATCATATCCCCCCTTAGTCTCCTCTTTTCCAAGCTGAAGAGTCCTAGCCTCTTTAATCTCTCCTCATATGGGACCCGTTCCAAACCCTTAATCATTTTAGTTGCCCTTTTCTGAACCTTTTCTAGTGCCAGTATATCTTTTTTGAGATGAGGAGACCACATCTGTACGCAGTATTCGAGATGAGGGTGTACCATCGATTTATATAAGGGCAATAATATATTCTCAGTCTTATTCTCTATCCCCTTTTTAATGATTCCTAACATCCTGTTTGCTTTTTTGACCACCTCTGCACACTGCGTGGACATTTTCAGAGAACTATCCACGATGACTCCAAGATCTTTTTCCTGACTTGTTGTAGCTAAATTAGCCCCCATCATATTGTATGTATAGTTGGGGTTATTTTTTCCAATGTGCATTACTTTACATTTATCCACATTGAATTTCATTTGCCATTTTGTTGCCCAATCACTTAGTTTTGTGAGATCTTTTTGAAGTTCTTCACAGTCTGCTTTGGACTTAACTATCTTGAGCAGTTTAGTATCATCTGCAAACTTTGCCACCTCACTGTTTACCCCTTTCTCCAGATCATTTATGAATAAGTTGAATAGGATCGGTCCGAGGACTGACCCTTGGGGAACACCACTAGTTACCCCTCTCCATTCTGAGAATTTACCATTAATTCCTACACTTTGTTCCCTGTCTTTTAATCAGTTCTCAATCCATGAAAGGACCTTCCCTTTTATCCCAAGGCAGCTTAATTTACGTAAGAGCCTTTGGTGAGGGACCTTGTCAAAGGCTTTCTGGAAATCTAAGTACACTATGTCCACTGGATCCCCCTTGTCCACATGTTTGTTGACCCCTTCAAAGAATTCTAATAGATTAGTAAGATACGATTTCCCTTTGCAGAAACCATTGGACCTACTTCTGTTGGTGACAGAGACGAGCTTTCAAGCTACAGGGATCAGGGAGCTCTTCTTCGGGTCTGGGAAAGGTACTCAGAATGTCACAGCTAAATACCAGGTACAATCTGTATAAACAGATTGTTTAGCATAGGTAGTTAGCACATAATCTAAGGCAGGGGTTCTCAACCTTTTTCTTTCTGAGTCCTCCCTCTCTCCCTCCCCCACACATGCCATAAAAACTTCACAGCCCACCTGTGGCACAACAACTGGTTTTCTGCATATAAAAGCCAGGGCATGTGTTATGGCGTAGGAAGCAGGGCAATTGCTTGGGGCCTCCCGTGAAGCTAAACTGCTCAGGCTTTGGCTTCAGCCCTGGGTGGTGGGGCTCAAGGCCTCTGGCTTCAGACCCATGCAGTGGGGCTTCAGCTTTCTGACCTGGGCCCCAGTGAGTCTAATGCTAGCCCTGCTTGGTTTGATCAAACTGTCTGTACTGAGCTATCTTGATTATCACTTCAAAAGTTTTTTTCTCTTACTTAATTGGCCTCTCAGAGTTGGTAAGACAACTCCCACCTGTTCATGCTCTCTGTATGTGTGTATATATATCTCCTCAATATATGTTCCACTCTATATGCATCCGAAGAAGTGGGCTGTAGCCCACGAAAGCTTATGCTCTAATAAATTTGTTAATCTCTAAGGTGCCACAAGTACTCCTGTTCTTTTTGTGAAAAGTGTTAACCCACAGGTGACAGGGTGTGTTTGTCTTTTATAATTTTCCTATGTGAGTTCATTTGAGAACATAGTGATTATCTGATTCATCCACGTAGTTGTTATTGGGACATTTGCTGCGATGGATGAGGTATACCATGTGTTGCGATAGGCATGTGTAGGATCCATGGATCTTGAAAGGCGTGTCGGAGGAGGGTGTTGATCATTGTAGCAGTGGAGATATGTCTGCAGTTTTGCCTCTGTTGTTCTGCCAGGGTCTGGTGTCACTTTGAGTTGGTGGGTCCTGGTCTGTGGGGAGCTTGCTTCTGATGATGAGCGCTTGGGGAGGTTGGGCAGGGGGGTTGTTTCCTTTCTAATAACACCTCATAACAACTATGTGGGTGAAACCAGACAATCACTGTGCTCCTAAGTGAGCTCACAAAGGGAATAAGAGACAAAAACACCTTGTATTTAGCTCTAAGTACCTTTCCCAGACCGGAAGAAGAGCTCTGTGTCGCTCAAAAACTTGTTTCTCTTTCCAGCAGAAGTTGGTCCAATAAAAGATCTTTCCTCACCCACCTTGTCTCTACTTTTTAAAATGTATTTGTGGTTGTGGGTTTATCTGCTGAGGTTTAGAGCTGTTTCATTTTTATCTTTTTAAAAAGATGATGCCTCTTATTTTTAGAGCTCTGTTTATCAGAGGGGGAAGAGGGGATGGCTTCTGCTGCACAACCCAACTAGACTCATAGACTTTAAGGTCAGAAGGGGGGACCATCATGATCATCTAGTCTGACCTCCTGCAAATTGCAGGCCACAACCTCACCTGCTCCTGTAATAGACCCCCTATCCTCTGGCTGAGTTACTGACATGTTCAAATCATGATTTAAAGACTTCAAGTTACAGAGAATTCACCATTTACACTAGTTTAAACCTGCAAGTGACCTGTGCCCCATGCTGCAGAGGAAGGCAAAAAACCCCCAAAACCCCAGGGTCTCTGCCAATCTGACCCCAAGAAAAATTCCTTCCCGACCCCAGATAGGATGATCAGTTAGACCCTGAGCATGGGTGGCAAAAGAAGCAGAAGAGTTTCACTGTTTAGTTTTATTTGTATTTTTTTTTGTTTTTTGAAGGATGATGGTATTGATTGAATTTGAAAGTGAGGGACTACTGCTGCTGGACCTTAGCCCTGCGTCAGTGTGTTTTTTGGAATGGTTCATTCAAGCCTGTCTGTGCAGCTGTGCCGGATGCATGTCAAAGTTGACCTGAAACACCTCTTGCTGTACCGATCTTGGGTTTTTTTTCTGGTTGTCAATCATGTCAAGTAGCATAATGGACAAATGTCCATGTCTATTAGGCTTCCGCGTTGAAAATTTATGAACAGAATTATATGCTGGTTTGCCTGCAATACCAGGAGACTGTACTCGATGACCCAGGAGTTCCCTTCTGCTCCTATGTTCCTTTGGAAGGCTAGTGCCATTCATTGTGCCCACAAGTATTTGACCAAGATAGGCATTCACAGTTTAAAAAAGTGTTAGGTAGCATTCCTTACAAATGCTCTGTCTGTCTCTTTTTAGGTATCTGCAGACTGAAAATCATGAGTTGGTACGTCAAGAAACGTCTTCTGCTAAAACGTTAATGGATATTGGAACTCGAAGGATCTTCTCTTCGGATCATGATATCTTCAGGGAAAGTGTGAGGAAATTCTTCCAGGAAGCAGTGCTTCCTTACCATGCAGAGTAAGATATGGTTTGGATATTTTATGTTGCCTACTAATTCCAGGCTGTTTCACAGAACTCTCTGGGAATGATGTTCTGAATATAACAAGCAAACTGTAGAGTTTATTTTAATTTTTAAAAAATTGTATTAAGGCTTGTATATAATATATATCTTGGTTTGCATATCTCCTGCATCACATGTTTGAAGGAAGAAAAAAAGTACATGGTTATATTTGTAAAGCAAAACAAAAGAAAGTGCTTTCTGTATTTCTCACGAAAGGATGCCAGGTTGGTTAGCTTAGGAGCTCATTATTTGCAGGAGCAAATGCAGCACAGACAGTAAAATGCAAACTTCTGTAGAAGTTTGCCTTGCCTCTAGGGATGAAAAGGTAGTTTAATCTCTGTTAGCTTTGCTAAGGCTTTAGTATTATCACTGTTTATTATTTGCATTGTAGTAGTGCCTAGGAATCCCAGTCATGGACCAGGATCCTAGACACTGTACAAACCCAGAACAAGAAGACCGCTCCTGCTCCAAAGAGTTTACAGTCTAAAGGTGTTAGTTGTGTTGGTTTTTATATTGTGGCTATCTATCCCCTGAAAAGGGGACTTAACGGTTGGTGTACACACAAACTTGCCCCAAAACAGCTAACTTAGTTTTAATTCACATCTTTTATTTCTGCGCAAGTGTGTGTGTGGGCACTCTTACTTCAGAGTAAGTGTTCTATTCTGACTGAGTTAAAGTGGGGTTTTTGTTGTTGTTTTAATAGCTAAATTAAAATAGGATGAAGTTGGTTAAAACAACAACAACCCTGTTTTAGCTCAGTAAAAATAGGACACTTTTAGTTGAAATAAGTGTCTACACACGCACATTATAACAAAATATGTGTATTAAAAGAGATTGTTATTTTAGTGCAATTTTGTGTGTAGACTAGTCCTAAAATTAGCTCTTCTAGAGGTCGCAACCGAGACACCAGATGGTAATGATTTTGCATTGCTCCCAGCCAGGGCTGGAACAGCAGTCTAGAAATGAAAGATTTCAGTTACCAGTCCCCTGATCTATTCATCCCCCTGACAGTTCCATTGCTATATTTGGTGTAGTTAGCTTGTTTCAGGCATGATCCTTAGTGTATTTTTGTTTTGTAATCTCCTAGTCCAAATTCCGGTTTTGAAACCCATTATTTTGCGAAGAGTTATGGTTGTCATTCTACATCTAGGAGAGCAGTTTCATTTCAGAATTAATTTCAAGATAATTGAGACTTAGCACGTTAATATCAAACAATTGTTTTTAATTCTGGTAGTGAGGGTAATGCGATGAAATATGGTATGGTGTTCTTCCACTTAAATTTAGCCAGTTAGCCCAGAAGGGTAGCTGTACTTCAGAGATGGTGATCGTTCTTTCTAGGGCTACAGTGCATGTCTACAAAACCATATATTGTCCCATTCTCCAATAAGGACCATCTTCCAACTAAAGATTTAAGCAACTGTATTAGTTCTGGACTGGGAAAGCAAACAATAAAAAGATGAATTTAATATATTTCACCTTTTCACATTTATTCCATCCCTTCCCTCTCCTCTCTTCAACTCCTCCACCTGGAACTTCTCTCTTATGTCTGTAATAATTGTTCTGTTTCTGCCCAGTCTCCAGAAGATAAACTTGAGAGAGAGAATGCTACAAACGTTCACAATCAATTATTATTTATTTGTATTACCATAGCATCAAGGGGCCTTACTCATAGACCAGTATCCCACTGAGATAAGCCCTGTACAAACACAAACAAAAAGATGATCCCTTCCCTGGGGGCTTAATATAGCTTCTCTTCTTCCATTTATAGTTACTGAGCAATGCCATTCAACCAAACCAAATAGAGACTATAAAACACCATCAACTTAAAATAATTCTCGTGTCTGAAATAATTTTCACTTCTTACTGTTATAAGTAAGACTTATTGCTACTATAACTGAAAGAGATTAGAAGAAAGATTTTTCTAAAATTTACTTTGTATGTTTGAGAGTGCTTTATGGGTAGTCACGTTCCCCTTCTCTGTAAAGTCAGTTTCCTTCTGTTGTTAGCATGGGTCTTTTCACAGAGCAACAGGGGAAAGAGAAACACGTATAAAGTAGGAAAATGTCTGTAAAGCCAAACAAAAAAGAAAAAAAAAATAGCCCTGGAATTATGGCAGGTGTAGAATCTGACACTACTTTAATTATTTTTTGCAGCTGACTAGATTTCAAGGTGATAATGTCCCTTTAAAACTTATATGCCAATCCCTGTAACCTTCAGCTATTATTCATTACTTATGTAAAACTATAGATGCACGTGGCACTTTCCAGTAGTGTAATAATTAATTGGTGATCTGGAAAAGGGGGTGAACAGTTAGTGGCAAAGTTTGCAGACAATACAAAATTATTCAAGTCCAAAGCAGACTGTGAGGAGTTAGAGGGATATCACAAAACTGGGTGGCTGGACAACAAAATGGCATATGAAATTCAAAGTTAAGTGCAAAGTAATGCACATTGGGGAAAAAATAATCCCAACTATGGATTTTAATGGATTCTAAATTAGCTGTTGCCACCCAAGAAAGAGATCTTGGAGTCACCTTGGATAGTTCTCTGAAAACTTCCAGTCAACGCGCAGTAGTGGTCAAAAAGGCTAACAGTATATTAGTAACTATAGGAAAGGGATAGAAAATAAGACAAAATATAATAATACCACTATATAAATTCATGGTGTACCCACACTTTGAATACTGTATCCAGTTCTGGTCACCCCATCTCAAAAAAGGTTCAGAGAAGGGCAACAAAGATGATCCAGGGTATGGAATGGCTTCCATATGAGGAAAGACTATAAAGATAAGGACTAGTCAGCTTAGAAAAGGGACGACTGGGGAGGGGGGTATGATAGAGGTCTATAAAATCATGAAGAATGTGGAAAAAGTGTATAGAGAAGTTTTATTTACCCTTTCATACAATACAAAAACCAGTCATCACCTGATGAAATTAATAGGCAGCTGATTTAGTGCAAACAAGAAAGTACTTTTTTTACACAAGGCACAACTAACCTGTGGAACTTACTGACGTGGGATGTTGTGATGGGCAAAAGTGTAACATAGTTCAGAAAGAACTGGATAAGTTCCTGGAGGATAGATCCATCAATGGCCATTATCCAAGATGGGTAGGGACGCAACCCAATGCTAGGGGCAACCCTAAATCTCTGACTGTCAGAAGCCAGGAGTAGAAATCAGGTGTGGATCACTCCATAATTGCCCTGTTCAGTACATTCCCGCTGAAGCTCTGGTACAGGCTTCTGTCAGAGACTGGATACTGGGCGAGATGGACCATGGTCTGACCCAGTATGGTAACTTTTACGTTCTTAATACACAAAGTCTCTGCCCTGAAGAGCTTGGTGTCAGATTTTCAAAATCACCTTGGAGTAGGAAGAGAGCCTGAGACATAAGCCCTTGTATCAGAGGCCTGGTATGAGGCAGGACCTGCTCGCAGAATTTGGTAACAGGGCTAATATTGCAAAAATACACATTCCTAAGAAGTGCTAGTCAGAAAGTACTCACACAAACATATCCAGATATCAAGTGGTACCAGAACATCCTGATATCAAGTATGGCACAAAAACATTCCCCAAGGATAACAGGAACACACTGACCCCTCCTAAGAGATAAGGTCAGGATAACAGTACGAAATAAAACTGTTTTGATCGAACCAACATGTACAAGGTAATGGGTAATAGCTAGCCATGTCACAGGGCAGTAACTAACTATGTCAGAGGAGCAGTACTAACTTGTTTGTATTGGGGTATAAAGATGTATCTCAGAGGGAGTATCTTTGTCTGGTCTAGGGAGGAATGGGAAGTCCCGCCGTTCACTGAGCTGGTCCATTGTTACGGGCATACATGTATTAGTGGTCTGGTGGAGTCTGCAGGATACTAGTACCGGGCTTCGTTGACAATAAGCCTGGCTGGGTGCCTTTGTCCCTTAACGGATCTTGTGCTCATTGGGTGGTTTGCTTGAGGTCTGCCATGCCAGCTGTCTGCGCAGGGCTGGGGCAGCACACAAAGAAACCACACACATGCAGCCAAACATCTATCAACATCTAATCACACACTATGTGACTTAAGACTATTGGTTTTCAAAGGCTGTGTCTTCATTGGGGGAAAAAGTGCATTCTTAACTCAAGCTAGCTAATGCACGGTAAAATCCTAGGAAAGACAAGTCTTTAGCTTGTGTAAAATTTATCTACTGCCTTGTTTTCCCTAGGATTTTACCTCAAGTTAGTAACATCCTTCCCCCCACCCCCTGGAATATAAGGCCAATTGTACTTGTGCGCCTGCAGCATTTACATGCTTTTGAAAAATCCGACTGTAAAGGAACAAATGGGTGTAATGGTAACACCTAGTAAGTGGCTGGGCAGACATGGAGGGGTGAATGTGTATGTTGGCAAACGCAGGCTTTGTGGAAGACATTTTTTTAGGGCTGATTTGGAGGTATGAGAGCTTATCGCAAATGTTGCTTGGAAGGAATGGAGTTCGGAGTGAACGGAAAAACACAGGGAGTGTTTGGGAGAGAAACTTACATGGGCTATCTGAGGTGGGAGTGGGATTGAAGAGAAGTTTTAACTGCCTGGATAAAGAGCCAGTGGGACAGCCCAACCATGCGTGTCTCTCTCAGGCAGTGATCCCCAAACTTTTTACCTTGCGCACACACACACACACACCCCCCCTTACCTATAATGTAATCTGTCTCTCCTCATAGAGCTGTGGTTGCGAGCCGCAGCTTGGAGTGGGGCTGCGGCCGGGCCGGGGGCCTGGGGCTGGAGTTAGGGCTGGGGGCCGAGGCTGGGGTCTGGAGTGGAGTTGCAGTTGGGGGCCGTGGCCAGGAGCCATAGCCATGGCTGGGCACTGGGTAGCAGCCGGGAACTAGGGGCCAGGGCCAGGAGTGGGGCTGGGGCAGAGTGGGGCTGGGTGGCACTCCCTCCCTGGCCCCTGTGGGGCCTGGCCCTACCCTGCCACACACCCCTGAACATTCCTCCGTGCCTCACAGTTTGGAGACCTCTGCTCTAAGGACTCATGTATGTGCTCTCAGTGAAAATGGATTCATCCTTCAAATATAAGCTAATAATCCAAGGAAAAGTATCTTCCAAAGAAGTAGGAAGGTGTGGATCTCATTAAGTCTTCTAGCACATGCAGTGTTTTATAGTGTAATATATCTTGCTATTGCAAAGCTCTGTTTCTTTGATATTTCTTCTAGTATTTTCTCAAATTGCTTGCTCGGTGAAGTGTCTGTTGCATACACTTTACATCCATTTCAGTTGCAGCTGATAAAAGGCCTCCAAACTAGTCTGTGTGGCTGAAAAGATGAGCCTTGCACTGCATCCTGAAGGCCATCCAACTCTGGCTCTAGCAGACAGCCTGAGTGAGAAAGTTCCACAGATAGGGAATTTCTGCCATGAGTCTCTAATTCTCCTTCCGAGTTAAAATCTAAGGACTATCACCAGAAGCTCTTCTGCTGTCAATTTACCAAAGTACCACAAAAATCAACTCATCTTTGGTAGTGTTCACAAATTTATCAGGTATAAAAGTTAAGGAAATTGCAGGTTATACATTGGAAGCAGAAATTAGCTTTTTACCACCTACCATACTGCATGTAATTCTGTGGTGGCAACTTAATCATTAATGC
This sequence comes from Terrapene triunguis, assembly GCF_002925995.2. Classification (NCBI taxonomy): domain Eukaryota; kingdom Metazoa; phylum Chordata; order Testudines; family Emydidae; genus Terrapene; species Terrapene triunguis. Next base: position 61,926,073 of record NW_020664413.1, on the reverse strand, counting down.
ATAGACTTGGAGACTACAGATCCTAAGTACGTTGCATGAGTCCAAGTTGCCTACCTCTCCCCAGCTGGCAAAATACACATGCCTGTTTTATGTTACCTCATGTGTTGTAGGTTGGTTTCTGAGACTGAAAGTCTTATTCTTAAGCACTGAAACTTGGTAGCAGATTTTATGGTGTAAAGCAGCAGCTGTGGCAAATCACAAATAGTAGGAGGGGAATTCCACTAACTTCTCGTTCCTGTATCATTTGCAGATGGGAGAAGGCTGGCCAGGTGAGCAGGGAGCTCTGGAAAAAAGCTGGACAACAGGGACTGCTCGGTGTCAATATATCGGAAAAACATGGTGGCATTGGAGGGGATCTGCTCTCTTCAGCAGTGGTCTGGGAAGAGCAGTAAGTACAAGACACTGCAGCAAGAATCAAATTTGTACCGTTATAAGATTGTATTTGTTCATCTGATTTCCTGATTCCTATTGTAAGGAGAGTGTGTTCACAGACAGTAATAGTCTTTTCCTTCCACAGAAGTGATAATTTAGACATGCATAAGTACCCCCTACTTTAGATATTTCAGATGATTTTTTTTTAAATAATAAATATCATAGTATTATATATTTAGGACTGCCGGGAGAGGAGGGGATATGTTCTCTTTAGACTGGTGGGTGATCCAATAGTCTGACAGTGAAAGTACATTCTATAAATAAATAAGAACATGGATGTAACAAGTTAAAATTGTGTGTGTCATTTTGACAGCTTTTAGTGTACATTTCTTTCAGTTTGGGTTCTCTGGTTTTAAAATTCAATAGATCAATCACTGTCACACTTTCTTCTAAAGTTTACTTTTATTCTTTTCTCTTCAAGGATGTATGTTAATTGTACTGGCCCAGGATTCAGCCTTCATTCAGATATTGTCATGCCCTACATCGCAAACTATGGCTCAAAAGATCAGATTGAACGGTTTATCCCTGAAATGTCTGCAGGCAAATGTATTGGCGCTATAGCCATGACAGAACCTGGGGCTGGCAGGTAAGCTGAAAAGGACAACAGATGGGCTTTACATACATGTTGCTTACCTCATCTCGCTGTGTAAAAACTCCGAGTTTCATAGTTACATGGCCATCTTACTGATTAGGCAGTAGCCCGGAATAGGTAGAACCACAGAAATAACCTTTAATTATAGATTGCTGTTTTACAGCTTTGTCATTTCCGGATGCCTGTTCCAAACCCATGATCTTGCCATCAGCCCTAGGACAAATAGGGTTTTGTATTTGTTTTAGATTCTGCATAAACTGCCACTAGCCTACTTGTTGCATGGACATTCTTTAATGTGAAATGTAATAACTCAGTAAAGGAGGCTTGACTTAGTCCATATAATGCTGTCTGAATTTGGCAAGAGGGCCTATTTCCTTGTCCCTGAATCCTGTATAGAATAGAGTTCTCTTTCCTGTACTCTCATTCATATAGTATAAGGGCAGACAGTAGGATTATTGGGTAGATTACTGATTCAGGATCATTCTCTTCAATCTGCTAAGCAGAGGGGAGTACAGTAGGGAGCTGCACCTTCTATACTGTCTCCCCACTGGTCCTAGAAACAGCAAAAGCCTCTCTGCTTGAGAACCATAAGCTGACCTCTAACTATATGTGGAGGGTGCCAAGCTGAGCGGCTGATACCTGCTTTCTGGGGCAGCCCTAAATTGATGGGCCATGTCGACATAAGATGCTGCTGAGCTAATAGATATTATTTGTGCACATGGTACTTCGGCTGTGAGCAGGTATGTCCCTTTGAAAGTGAAGTAGAACCATGTGCTGTACTGAAGATGCAGAGGTTCATCATTCATGTACATAACACACTTGTGGTTTCCATAATATTCTCTAGACCCTTTTTAATACATCCCTGAATCCTATTTTAGCTTTTGACTACTGTTGTCCATAGCACTATCCACAAGGAGTTGTAGGCTCTGTGCTCTTCATTATTTTATACTAGGATTATTTTTTAAATGTGAACTTCATGCCACTGCTGGATTGTTCTCTTAAATAACTTTCTTTTCTCGCCAATCAATTTTAGTGATTTGCAGGGTGTACGAACGTATGCAAAAAAGGATGGAAGTGATTGGATTCTCAATGGAAGTAAGGTATGTGAGCGGATGTGCTCTGACTTATGGTGCTTGGGTACTGAATACATCCAGTTAGTGAGAGAATTTACTTCATTCTACAGCTGCTTTCCCAGCTCTTAGTGTCTCTACCCCTTTGTTTTTCCTTTTCTATGAGTTACATCTTATAGAAGAATTCATGTTACCCAGCCATCCAGCTTGTGATGCTGACAATTTATGGGTCAATCAGCAGAGCAGACTCTTTTCTTTGAAGCTTTTATTGGAGAACAAAAAAGAAGCCCGATCATAAGATTTTGCTCTTTTTCTTGACTGGTAAAGTCCGCCTGCACAATATAGCCAAGGGCCAGATTGTTTCTCAGTTCAGTGGAGTTGGTAGCAGAATAGCCACCCTGCTATGCGTTCCCCTGTTGGTCAAGGGAAACAAACTAAAACCTTTACTCCTTTACTACTTCAACACAAAAATGGAATCTATCCAGTGACTGTATTGTTCAGTGTATGGGATAAATTCCATATTAGATGCCAACCACATATTGAGCCGCTATAAGGGTACCCATCTCATTTAACCCCTAATACAAAGAATTAAGAGGATTGAAGTAGGGGATTGTCATTCTAAAAACTTTTAAATGACACTGCTGTTAGTTGAAAACTTTTAAAACTAAAAACCTCTTAGAGTTACAGCTCTGTCCTGGTACTTGATTTTTTTGAGTATTGGGATGGTTGGTTTAGTAAAACTTTGTTTTAAAAACGATGAATCATAGGTGACCACGTGGTCTAGTGGTTAAAAAGAGAGACCAAGAGACTTCAATTCTGTTGCTACCTCTTCCACTAACTCTTTTTTTTACTTTGAGAAAATTTCTATGCCACCTTGGGCCTCAGTTTCCCTATTTGTAAAGTGATGGTGATGATTCTTGTCTGTCTGGGTAAAAATGCTTTGAAATCTTTGGATGAAAACACAAAGTTGTAATAGTATTTTGATTTCAGTATATTTCAAAGATTCTTCCTGCTGTCAATTGCCTATTACTTTTAGACTTTTAGGCATATTTATGGGCTAAATCTATATGTGTTTGCAGAGCCTAGTACAGTGGGGCCTTGTCCAGATTGGGGCTTTTGGTCACTGCAGTAATAAAATAATAAAACCGTAAGTGTTTATATGTATTTGTCCATAAGTATGTAAAAGATACTGTTTAGATAGATAAACTTAATAGTTGCATGCCTGAACCTAGGCAAGACAAGGCAGTTCAGTCATTTTTTTGGTTGGCATGGTTAGGAATCTGAATCTAATTTTTATACTTGGCATGTCTGTGTCTATATTCTGCCTGTCGTGTGATATCAGAATTTGACTTAAAACATACGATACAGTGAAGGCAACTGTACGTTTCCACCCACTGTAGCATGCAACAGTATTTCATACAATATTAAATATGAGTAGACAGCATATTGTACAGAATTATAGAGATTTGCTATAGTAATGGAGAATCTCCCAATGACTTTCCATTTTATACCTTGCCATTTTAACTTTTGGAAGAGGTCATCTGCATGTTAGTTGACATTCTTGTTCATAAAAGGAATCTTTATAATAGAGATGAGACTGAATTAAAAATCTGAATTTAAACTTTAGGAATATTCAGAATAAACAAATACAAATTTGGTTCCTTTTTTTAAAATCTGTCCTCTGTCTTTATAATGGGTTAGAGTCGACCAGAACCTCAGACCCCAACACCCTTTAACTTTGGGGTGATAGTTTGCAATCCAGATCCGAATTATGCCGCTTGAACCCATCTCTCCTTTATAGACTGTTCTGGAGCACTTTGGTTTTTTATGCATCTGGACTTTTTAAGCTTTTTGGACACTTACTTACAGCTTTAATCTTTTATATACTGTTTACTTGTAGAAGTGTGTGAAAGTTCGTGTACTACTACTTTATAATCTTCCTAGCTACCTGCCAGCTAACATGCAGCATTATTCCATCTTGGTTTTCTTACAGGTATTCATCACTAATGGCTGGATGAGTGATTTAGTGATTGTGGTTGCTGTTACAAACCGTGAGGCCCGCTCCCCTGCTCATGGGATCAGCCTTTTTCTGGTGGAGAATGGAATGAAAGGATTCATCAAAGGACGCAAGCTGGAAAAAATAGGCCTGAAAGCACAAGTAAGTCATATGAGCCTTACCATGTGATGGACTTTGAGGCAGTGTAAAAGGACTTGTTATTCCCTGGGGAACTTTCAGTAAAGATCAAATGTACCTGTAGTAATATTTCAGTTCATAGTTTTAACTGCAAGAGCAAGATATTCTAAATTAGACTGCAAGGGTGGGTTGCATTTGAGTGAAATTTATATTGAAAGCAAACAGCCTCCAATGAATATATGTAATTTGGGCTGTAGAAGTTAGGAACTGGATAAGAGGAAAATCTTTGGAAGAGAGAGTTTGACATCAGATATTTTATTTAAAACCATTTTTAGGACACAGCAGAGCTGTTTTTTGAGGATGTACGTTTGCCAGCCAGTGCCTTGCTTGGACAAGAGAACAAAGGGTTCTACTATTTGATGGCAGAGCTCCCTCAGGTAAGACTGACACAAACCCACACTGTGTGCAGGAAAAGCACAAAGACTTTATTTTGGTCTTTGCTTGGAACCGCCACCTGCAGTTTATGGATTATGGTGAGACGCCTCAGTTTCAGAGGTAGGATGCCTACAACCACAGTTTGCTGATACTTTTGTTTTTTAGTGGTAGGAATTCTGCACTGCAAATCAAAGTGAAGCATCTTGGAATATCAGTGAAATAGCTTGCAATCTAATAGTTTCTATTCAAATAATTTTATTATGATACCATGTTAGGGTACTATTTTAGTAAGGGACGGTATAATAATTGCTACAGAAAGGATATTACGTGTATCAAGTTTTCATACCCGATTTCAAGACCAGGTCTCTCGGTCAATAGCACTGGTGTGAAGAACACAAGATTAGAACAGAATTTAAAAATCGAATGCGACAAACAACTGTGGTATTATCTTAACACTTGTACACTAAGCTCAGTAGTTTTAAATATTCTCTTTTTTGCCCTCTATAAGCCTTTTCGTGCAGAGTTGACTTTTCTTTGCGCTAATGGCTAATGCAAAATGCACATCTGCAACTCTTCTACCAGTGGAAATATGTTATAGATCAGGGGTTCTCAAACTGGGGGTCAGGACCCCTCAGGGGGTCGTGAGGTTATTACATGGCGGGTCACGAGCTGTCAGCCTCTACCCCAAACCCCGCTTTGCCTCCACCATTTATAATGGTGTTAAATATATTTAAAAGTGTTTTTAATTTATAAGGGGGGTCGCACTCAGAGGCTTGCTATGTGAAAGGGGTCACCAGTACAAAAGTTTGAGAACCACTGTTAGATAAACTACTTTCTCAATCTATTTAATAAAAAACTGAAAAGTGGAAGCATTTTGTAGAGCCCAAAGTGGCTTGTCTTATTAGTAGAACTGAACATAGTTGACCAGTTAATGCAGGTTTGGAAGAGCAGAGGGGAAACTCAGATGCCAAAACCATGACTCTGCTTTGTCATAAAGCATAAACTATGACTTTATGGTTGCATCATCTAATAAAAATCATGTTTACTTAATTTTACACTATATGTTAAATATGCGACCTACTCTTTCACTGTGCAAATTCCATACATTTAGTTCTTTCAAAGAAAATATTTCAGTGGTTTGAAAAAACACAGAGCAGCAGTGCTCATGAGCACCCCTACAATAGTGAACCAGATTATTTACATGGTTAAGCAAAAAACAGTTCTGCAGGAAATGGATCTTAGTTTAAATCTTTTCATAGTTTATGAGAATGGGGAGAAAATTATAAACTTTTAAATGTATTTAGACCAGTGGTTCTCAAACTTTTTTTTTCACGGATCACTTGAAAATTGATGAGGGTCTCGGTGGACAACTTAATGATCTTTCCAAATGTTTTTTGTACCGTTAGCTAACTATTGTAAAGCGCTTTGGATAAAAGCGCTATATGGAAAAAAACCTTAAAAATTAACACTTTTTTGTTCTACAAATAAAAGCACACAACTCATATTTTAATATCAGTAGTCTTACCTTTCAAATGCGATGGATGTGCCCTCTCGTCCCTGCTGCGGCAGCCCCCGAGCTGGGGCTGGGAAGGAGGTGGGTCTCTCCTCCACCACAGAGCTGAGGCTGGGGGAAGGAGGGCTGTCTCTCCCCGGCAGCCGCAGCCCCGGAGCTGGGGAAAGTCACCTCTTTTTCTCTGGTTGCCGCAGCCCTGCACATTCCAAATTTCCCCACCCCCTCTTCTCACCCCACTGCCCCCGCCCACCTACCCCGTATTCCCCCCAAGGTCACCACCTCACCTTACATGTGCATCTTCTCCAGGGTCCAGGCACCTAATTAGTGGAGCCACGCCTGTGCGGCTCCACTAATTAGATGGGTGGTCCTTCATTCTTTTGTGTGCAGCTGCCCAAGCGTGCACCTTAGAGGGAACTATCTGTGGACCACCTGAATGGAGCTCGCAGACCACTGGTGGTCCACACACCACAGTTTGAGAACCTCTGATTTAGACAGTGTCCTTCTAAAACTTGTTTACGTTACTGTTTTATTTGAACTGAAAGATTAAAACCAAATTACTGAATAATCTGAGCCAAATTGTTTCCATTAAGTCAATAGGAGTATTACATTTCACTTTTAGATTTTTTTTCTTTATTTCTGTAGTCCTGTTTATGCAACTTTGGAATGCCACTAAGAACTTTTAAAATTGGGTCCCACCAAGACAATTGTGTTCATTAGAGTGACAATATTTTCAATTATGCAATATGTCTAGTTAAAAACTTAATGGAACAGAACAAAACTAACACTAACAGACATAACTAAACTTTTGTTTCCCAACCTGTGTTTGTATCTATGTTTGTGTAGAGAAATTTGAGATTAGTTGCATTGGATAAGAACTCTCAGATTCTTTATCACTTCTTTCTCCAAGGAAAGACTGTTGATTGCTGATATGGCACTTGCCAGCTGTGAATTCATGTTCGAAGAAACAAGAAACTATGTTAAACAAAGAAAAGCTTTTGGGAAAACAATTGCACATTTACAGGTGAGCTTAAACCAAGAAAAAGAGACAGAAATCCTTCTTTTTGTCTGTGTCTTTCTCAGTATAGATGCATGTAATATATGTAATTTTCATTTCACTAGAGGTGTTAGGCAAGCAAAACCACTGGACTGTTTTCAAAGGTTCTAAAGTTGGATTAGGAGCAAGTATCTGGAATGACTCCTCTTTCTCTCTCAGTCATATTTAATTTAAAACTGAACATGAGAAAGTGCTCTTGAGATAACATTGCTGCTGCTTCTTTCAGATTTGAAGTCAACAGTGCATTGCTGATCTGGTTTATGAATATATAGTGAAAATAGTTTTGTTTATAAAATTGCATTTTACTGTCTAAGGCTCTTATCCTACAGTGCATTGTCATGGATGGACCTCTGCAGGTGAGCCTAGTCCTATTGACTTGGGTGGACTTCCAGGCATGGGGGTCCAACTGTGCACAATGCATTGCAGGATCAGGGCCTACCTGAGATTGATACTATGCAAGTTTTTCACAGCAGGGAATTTGTTGTCTTAATGCCTGTGAAGTGGTAAGCAAATAATTATTTTATATAGTCTTCAGTTTTATGGATATTGTAAATGATTCCTCAGCTGCAAGGCAACTAAATGCACAAGTGACTCCACATAAGAAGTTATATATGGTCCACAGTGCATATTATTCTTGCTGCCATCAATGAGAGTTGGGTGTGAGTTTTGAGACTATTGCTAGTCTACTCCTTGTTCAGAATCATGAAAACAGGCTCTGCTTCTCACAGTATCTTTTTTTTTTTTAAATCAGGGTAACTTTTGTTAACCATATTCTAGTAAATACAGACTCTGGGATTCTACATGCTAATGTAGCAATTTTCAGAAGGTACTGCTTATTTTTTTCTTAATACAGGAGTGATCTTAAGAGTTTCAGTGTAAAAACCCTAGGTAGGGGGTTATTCTGATAACAATGTTAAACATTTAAAAAATGTTAAACATTTTAATGAGAACGTTGGCCAAGTTCCAGTGTTTGTGATGCATAGAAACGGGATGAATTATACAGGTTGGAGATTGGTAGCCTTTTTGTTAATTGAAATGTGCCCTTGAGCTCTAACTAAAAACATCAAGATTCCCAGTTTTGAGTCCTGATCCTTTTCCTGTTATGTCAAAGGCAGATCTACCATTGATTTCAGCAGGAGCAAGATTGGGCCCTTAGAAGTAAGACGTCTTAAGTATCAATTCATAAAATTTCCAGGTGTGATTTAGCATTTCCAATGTCTATACTTAGCACTATTGAAATACCTCTTTTAAAAAACTATAGTTTTAGTGCAGAGTTAGCTTTAAAGCAAGACAACCACTCTCCAATAAAGTATTTTTATCAAAACATTATGCACTCTGTGCTTTTCTGTGTTTCCTTTCATGGCTGATTGCTAAAATGTGTGTGGAATCAAAAGCTGACTGCTTTCTAATTCGCCTGATGTCTTGCCTAATTCATTTATTACAGGGTTTGAAATCAGTCTTTTATTTGTTTCTGTAGCTTGGATAAAGGAAATGATGAAGCCCACTGATACAGGAGTTTAAGAACTTGAGAAAAGACTTGTTGACTTGTATTTTTCATTCCCCCGGCCAGTGTAAGGACTACCACCACATAGTTGAGTTCTTGCCCAGTCTAGCTTTACGTAATGCTACAAGTGGGCTTCTTCTTTTTCCACAGTATAACAGATCTCAATGTTAGGAAACTTTCCCTGACAGCCAGTCTTAAACTTTCCTTTGTTCATTTGAATCCAGTTATTCCTACTCGTATCTCTTTGAACTTCTCTTCTCCCTCTGTGGTCTTGAATTTTAATTATTCTTTAATAAAAGATACTTGATAAATAAAAGTTTTTTGGATTGTGACATTATACCTTTAAAATAATTTTTGCATTTAAGAAAATAGTTAGTACTTTATGGAACTGCTAATAAACTAGGGAAATTACTGTATGCAGTATAGTTGTACTTGTCAATCCCAGGATATTAGAGAGACAAGGTGGGTGAGGAAGTTGGTCCAATAGAAGATATTACCCTCACCCACCTTGTCTCTCTCGGGAAATTACTAGCTGTTAAGAATAGAAACACATTTTTACCAGAAGGGGGAGCTCAAGTTGCTAAAACATTCAGTAAAGGGCTAATACTTGTACTATCTAGGAATTTATGAACTCAGACTTCTGTTATCTATTTATTTTTAAATAAGAAAAACACATGACTTTGAGTTAAAGACCAGAATTTATAGCTTTTCTTTGATTCACAGGTGCCTTGACTCTGAGCAAATCCTATTTGATTAGACTGGCAGAAATGTGAAATGTTAAAAGAAATGGAAATTAAATTGCTTTTTGTTTTATAGAACTCTAGCTCCTGTATTGGTGGTAGTCTTTACTGTGGTGGTGTTTCCTCCATGCACAACATTAGTTGTACCCCCCCAAAAAAGCATTTCCTTGCAAAGACCTTATTGGCATATTTTCCTTTCACTGGTTTGTTTTAAAATATTTCCTGATTTTTAAATACAAAACATTTTCCCCTTCCAACAAAACTCAGACTGTGCAACACAAGTTAGCGGAACTGAAAACTCAGATTTGCGTGGGCCGGACATTTGTGGACAGCTGTCTCCAGCTGCATGAGGAGAAACGTCTGGACTCCTCCACAGCTTCCATGGCAAAATACTGGTATGCATGTTAAAACAATTTGAAAATGTTCCTTGTATGAACTTTTCTGGACTCTAACATTAGAACGTTGAAGTAACCAACCCAAATGTTTAGCCCAAAAGGTAACATTATATATGATTAAACATTGTCTGCATCTAACGTCAGAATTTATTAGCCCAAACTACAGTGATGCATGTGGTATACATAGAGACTTACACTGAATATTGGTATCGGTTAATCAGATAATTTCAAAATTAGTTACTTAGTGTTGGCTTTTAGGAAAAAGGTCTCTTGAGCAAGGTGATCCAAATTCAACTTAATTAAATAGTTTCACTTGAGAATTATTTTATTGAGTTTTTGAAAAACATTTAATTATACAGCTGAAAAACTTTAAAAACCAAAGGTTGATCTTACTGGGATTCCCTTGCATAATATTTATAACATAGGAAATAAGTTTTGGATATTTTATTTGATAAATCCTGACATAAGAGCTAGGTATTTCAACCAACCGTTTTCTGAGAACTATCTGATTTCAGGAAGAAATAATTAGCTAGCTCTCTATTGCTGTTGCTGAGATTGAGCGATTCTTCCTTTCATAGTTCCATTTCTTAATTGGACAGAAAAAGCCCCAGGAACTTTTTTTGCAGTTATTTATTAACTTGCATTTAACCAGACAAAGTTAGACAAGTGGAAACATCTAAGGTAATACATTTGTCCCGGCGCCAGATTAAGTTAGCTGCAAAATTGGGGAAAAAATGAAGACTAGAAAGTGACACAACATTTGCAGAAAATGTACAAGTTTTAATCCTTAAAAAAAAAAAATTATACATAAAATGCCACGGGAATCCAGATAGAACATTTTACATTAAAAGGAAGGATTTTGATTGAGTGTTTCTTGGCAAGGATTATGTTGAAATACCTGGTACAGAAGCACAGGCATTCAGCTTTGTGGAGGAGGATATAACTAATGCCAGCGTAAATACTTTCATCAATTGATTTTTCCAAAGCAAGAAACTTGCAAAATCACCAACATTCCTATACCTATAATATTTAGTGGCCTTCTCCATATAGGTAATGGAATTTCTGTAACTTTTCCACAGAGCTTGAATAGGTTTAAAAATTGCTTTAACAGAGAAACTGCTTCTTTCTCTAGTACCAGTATACTGCACTTCATTTGATTATACAGTAGTTTATATTTCTTTCTTTCTTTCTTTCGTAAGATTTAACTGAAATTTACTATTTTTGAGGTAGATGCTTAGTTAAATGAGGTAATTTTTTGGAAAGCATTATACATCTTTACTGCTGATTTCTGTTGAAAGACATATAGGTTTTATTGTGATGATACAGTTACAGTATTTGAATTAATCTGAAAATCTATTTAGGATGGATAGTTTCATCAAGACATCATTTTAAGGTTAAATGTGGTATAATATAATTCAAGAGAAAACTTGGCAGTGGAGCATGCTTGAGAAGAGAGAATTTTATGTACTCTTAGGGCTGGTCCACACTACCCGCCTAATTCGGCGGGTAGAGGTCGATCTTCTGGGATCGATTTATCACGTCTCATCTGGACGCGATAGATCGATCCCAGAAGCGCTCCCCCGTCGACTGCGGAACTCCTGCTCGCCGAGAGGAGGAAGCGCTGTCGACGGGGGAGCCTGCCTGCGCCGCGTGGACCCGAAGTAAGTACTTTTAGTTCGATATAGGAAACGTCGACTTCAGCTACGCTATTCTCGTAGCTGAAGTTGCGTTTCCTATATCGATCCCCCGCCCCAGTGTGGACCAGCCCTTATATGAAAAGGAAATTAACTTGACTAATCATTTTTCATATTCTTTTTGCTATTGTTGAAGTTACTTGTTTGAAAAGTATTCTCTTCCATGACTTAGCTATTACCTTGGAGCATTTATTAGTCAGCATTTACATTAAAAAATGCAATATAGAGATTCTTAGCATTTAAAAAAAGGCATCACCAGATATTGGTGTACAGAGAGTATCTTAGTATGTTGCCAAAGGAAAAAGGCTGTAAACAAGAAACATTATGAAGGATTCAACAGGGGAAGAACACCCATTGTTTTAAAAAATAAATCTCTTTGATGATTGGCATATACAACATGAATAAGCGAAATGTAAACAAACTTGTCTGTATTTGAAAGCCCTCCTTTGTGAAAGTTCTATAAGAAAAGCCAAATTCTTGAATGTTAAAAGTTAAAACATTTGCCAATTACTGCTTCTTTCTGGTCCTTTTTATAAAAAGACCAAACTTCATCACAGTTCATCATGGTAATTCCTAACATTCTGGATATGGCTATTATATGTAAGAAAATTTGATAGTTAAATGTTTGTTTTACTTACTTACTTTATAGATTTAGTAGCATAATGCTTCAAAACCAAACTTCTGTTCTTGCCATTTTAGGACTTCTGATCTCCAAAACAGTGTGGCTACTCAGTGTGTACAACTCCATGGAGGATGCGGGTACATGTGGGAGTATCCAATTGCAAAGTAGGTGTAACATTTCAGTGCTGAATTATGAAAGATATACAGCAAAGTAAAATGCTGCATTTTCTTCATATGTATTTGTAAACTGGGAGAACCAATCACTACTAATACAAAGCAGTTTACCAATACATGTAAAGGAAATGCCAAGTTGTTTTTACTATTTCGCCTGTACAATCAATTAGTTAGGCAGCTTTTCCTCTGTTTGTGTCTTTCTCACAGCAAAAAGTAGAGAGAGTAATTTAAAAAAAAAAAAAAAGGCTCATAGCAAACCCCTCAAAAATGGCGGGACTTTAGGGCAGATAAATTGTCAGAAATTACTTCGGTTTTATTAAACTGACCTGATTTCAAGTTGTTGTCCCTTTAATAACATTTTACCCTGTTAATGCTGCTTCAAGGTAACTTTTTTCTCTTTAAAAAAAAGACAACAAGGAGACCGGTGGCATCTGAAGAGGTGCGGTTTTTTACCCACGAAAGCTTATGCCCAAATAAATCTGTTAGCCTTTAAGGTGCCACTGGTCTCCTTGTTGTCTTTTTGTGGATACAGACTAACACGGCTACCCCCTGATACTTTTTTCTCTTTATTATTGTGCATAGTAGCCTGTTCACATTTTGAAATGATTGTTCCATCCTTTGTGAGTAAATAGCAACTCTAAAGTACACTGAGCTCCATTATAATATCGGCATATCTAGCAACCCCTATGCAGGTTTGTAGGGCCCCTGTTGTTAATGTACTGGTAGTAACTATCTAAGTATGGATTTTTAAATGTTGCAGGGCTGTGGGAGTCTTACATTTTCCTGGATACTGAATTTTAAAATTACTTTCTGGGGAGAGTTGTGGTTGTGATGCTGTGTTTAGTGCTTCATGGAATGAAATTAGCAAGTATTCTTATCCATTTCCCTATGCTGCTGCCCAGACTATAGTATGCTCAGGAGCACAGCTCAGTCCCCAACCCACTGGGAGGGTAGGGAAAGGGGAACTGGATGGCTTGGGGATCAAGAGCCTTTCATTGTTGAGTTCAGTCACCAGTTCAAATGAAGCTGAAGTTAGTAGTGATTCAAAGCTATAGCCATCAGATAGCTGTTCAGTGGCCTGTGTGAAATGAATTGATAGTTTCAGTTCATTTCCTAGTGGGCAAATGTTCACCTCTCAGAAAGAACCCACCGCACAATTGGAAACCCTTTCAGCAGGGAATGGACTCAATGAGTATGGCACCTAAATTACTACTTTGGACCTAGAGATGGTCTCTTTCTCAGGGCACAGAGGCACACTAGTAAGTGTGGGCGAGCTTACAATTCGTATGTTGTACATGTGCTGTGTATAAATGAAGGGTTTCAGTCTCCAGCTCTGTTAATCGAGCACTAAATTAACTGAAAATGGGGAAGGGAGGAATTGATAAAAGAATTGGGAAAGGGTGAGCAAACACCAGCAGGTATTGCTTCTAGACTATAAAAGACATTATTTTGAATTAAAAAAGGATGGGGGGGGGCATAGAAAATAATAAAATAGAAATTTGCAAGGCAGCCTATGGAAAAGAAACATAGCAAATAAAGGGAAAAAATGTATAACCACAAGTGACAAGTTTGGGACAGTTCCCCAGAGATGTACAAGGTTTCAAATGTAAGCATGTTCTTACTCAGAGACTTGGCATAGTCAAGCAGCAACCATACATTGTTCTTATGAATCAAATTAAGGCATGTTACGCAGCAGGGGATTGCAGGGTAGCAGGTGATAACATTTGTGTCAGACATATTTCTAGAATTAATGTTATTTTCTCCAGAGTTTCTCTGCCCCAAAGACTAACTGCAAGTAAAGTGGATTTAAGATGTCCCGCCTCAAATTGTAAATTAGTCTTTATTAAGACCACCTTCATCAAAAGTCTTTAATCATATTGCCTCCAACTTACATGCAAAATGGAAGTTTGGCAGAGGATAGGACACTGTTTAGGTGGTTTGATTTATTTTATTTATATATTTCCATACTTTTTAATTTCCAGGATTTCTAATATCTGTTTGTACCTAGAATGAACTTTTTAAAGAAAACTACAATATTCAGTTTGTCTTGCCCCTTAAGTAATGTCTAGATATATACAAACTTAACTCCATCAGAGGACATTTTTTTCTGTGAAATCATTTACCACTATAAAAAGGAATGATAGGCCATTTTTAAAAGAGCAATTTGTATTGAAGTCACTTGTAATCTTTTCACAACATGAAACCTGGGCTCATTTTAACTGCCATGTTGTTATCAAGGCATATAGGTAGGGCCCTACCAAATTCACAGCCATGAAAAACACATCACGGAGGGTGAAATCTGTTTTTTTGTGTGCTTTTACCCTATACTATACAGACTTCAGGGGGGAGACCCGAGTTTCTCAAATTGGGGGCCCTGACCCAAAAGGGAGTTGCAGGGGGGTCACAAGGTTATTTTAGGGGAGTCACGGTATTGCCATCCTTACTTCTGCGCTGACTTCAGCGGTGGCAGCCGGAGAGTGGCGACTGCTTACTGAGGGCCCAGCTCTGAAGGCAGCAGGGCTCCCGGTCAGCAGCCACTGCTCTCCAGCTGCTCAGCTCTGAAGGCAGCGCTGCCGCCAGCAGCAGTACAGAAGTAAGGGTGGCAGTACCGCAACCCCCCTACAATAACCTTGTGACCCCCTCACAACTCCTTTTTGGGTCAGGACCCCTACAATTACAACGCTGTGAAATTTCAGATTTAAATAGCTGAAATCATGCAATTTACGATTTTTAAAATCCTATGACCATGAAATTGATCAAAATGGACAGTGAATTTGGTAGGGCCCTACATATAGGGTATCAGCAAGTATATTCAATTGTAATTTTTTTATTTATTAGTGAAAGTTTCTAGAATTTGACTTGTTGGATTTTGAACACTTCTATTGAGTAAAATTCTAATTTCCCTATTTCAATTTAAGAAACTCTGCCAAACTCATACGTGCTTCTGAGTCAAGTGTTTTTTTCTTCACTTAAACTTAGATTATAGTCACTTCACATGTTTTCTCTTCTCTACCAGAATAATACTGACAAACTGCAACATGAGAATTAAAGCCCAAGTTCCTTTATTTGGAATTTGATGAATCAAGTGATCACAACCTGAGCAACCCAGGATGATAATTGCATTATGCTTTTTGTTTTCTCATTAATAAAATATCTTGAAAGAGGGCTCTGAGTTATCACTGCAGACAGATCACACTTGAAATATGCTGGATCTTTAAAAAGAGATTTTCCCGTTTACTAAGAAATTGTTATTTCATATGGTTATTTTCAAGAAGTATCTCTTTTTCTAACCACTCACTCTGTCACTACTTCTCACTTTTTCAGAGCTTTTGTGGATTCTCGTGTCCAGCCAATCTATGGTGGAACCAATGAAATAATGAAAGAGCTCATTGCTAGAGACATTGTGATTGACAAGTAGGCACATGGCAACGCTGGAGACTGCTTCCTGAATCCTATCACAATTAATATGGTATTACATAAGGCACCAGAATGCAAGTAGAAAAAGTACTGTGTTTCCTTGAGGAAAAGGAACCATTGTTAAAAACTATTGTAGTTACAAACATCCCATTTTGTTACTGTAGTTTATCTGTGGTCTCTAATATTTAATGAATATTAACTTGTAACACTCTCTTTCCTGGTGGAAAACACTAGGACTAATTCTCTGAATGATTCAAAAAAGTCTGAGGCAAGAAGATCGTATGTATTGGTAGTGAAAAGTATGGTCACTTTGGAATGTTACAATTAACTTTAAATCTTTGAAACATAATGTCATTATATTAAATCGAGTCCTAACTGTTCAGAATTAAATCGTCAAAGAAACCACTTTCTTCTTCGAAAATAAACAACAACTGGGGTGTTTAAAAAAACAAAACAAAACACCAAAACCACAACTTCGGAACTACAGTGTTAAATGTAACTGTAGAACTTGGACCTATCACTCACTGCCAACCCGGTTTAATAATTTATCTGTTTGAGAATGTAATAGATTTTCCTCCTATAATCATCTGGCTTTTTGCATTGTATTCATCTATGATGATAACAAATGAGTGAGTGACTTTCATTTTTGAGCTTTATAATGACGTACAAAAATGTAATAAGCTTTACAATGAAACTCAATGTGCCTTATTTGAATATGTACTTATTTTGTATAAATAAGCTTAATAAAAATTTAAAATGCAAAATATCAATTTTCTGCATTACTTGAAAAATCAAAGTCAAATACTATAAAATAACTATTTGGAAGTGCCCTAGTAAAATCCATATTTTGATATGGTTTGTAAGAAAGGGCACACTTTAGTTCAGAGTAACACTTCCTTTGATTGTTGTTAATCTGTGTGAATACCTCTGTAAAAGGCCTATTGGCCAATTCTCAGTAAGTCTGCAGTCATCAGTTGGCGGTTTAGTATCTGAGTGGAGTGTGCTGCTAATACAGGCTTTTATAGCTTTTAAATATTTGCTTTTAATTAGCCTAATTACACATTTGGCTTAGCAAAAACCACAATTCTATAGTTGTGTAATTAGTGATTTGACTACTGTGCACTTTACAAATCTGTTATCTTTTAGAAATAAGCTGTGCTAGCATTATGGTTTCTATAATATGATTTAAAGGGACATTGCCACAAGTGGTAAGCTTACTGGCAGTTTCAGCAAGAGAAGTCAGGAACTGAATGGAGACTGATCAACCCATTTACCTTAGAGGTGAACTTGTCATATTAGGATTGAAAAACGTTGGGGCAGTAAGAAAAGCTTATGGCGGCTTCTGTTGGTGCTAAAATTACTGTTTGGATTAACAGATTTCTGTCTCTAGGGCTGTCAGTCACAACCATTGCATTAATTAAATTCTACAAGTGCTAAATTCATTCAGCATTAAAGGTGATGGACCAAAAACTTGACCAAATGGATAAACATGTACCTTATTACTTCCATCTTGATCACAGTGTGTATGTCCTGGCAATGTAGGTCTATTGAAAGTTGATAGGGCTGTATCAACACATACTTAAGTGAACTTGGAGACCTTAGCAGTTGCATTTGCACACACCCTACAATCCCTGCACTAGTGTTTCTAGGGAGATGCTATGGCAGCCAGTGTAAAGGATGCTGGGGTGCACGTTTGTTGCTCTCCTCTCCCCCCGTTTTAATGTTCCAGGAATGGAGAAACACAGCTGGAAGATTCCTGCAGGGGCTGTTGGAGGATGGGAGGAGGAATGAAGGGGGAAGAGATTCCAAGGGAACTTTCAACTACTGGGGGGGCAGGGGGGCACGTGAGCCTAGGTCCAGGCGCTGCTAAGTGGGCTCCCTCCACGTGGGTGCAGGTGCTGGGGTTATCCCTTCGCGGCCGCCGGAGGAGCTCAGGGGCACAGCTAGGCATGGAGCCCTGGAGCTCGCTCCCTCCCTCCCCAGACGTTCCACACGCCGCCTTCAGGGCACGCCCCCCTCCCCCGTTTTGCATAACCCCACCCATCCCGCCGCGGATTGGCCGGTTCTATCCCCGGCCGCGGCCCCGCCTCCGCCCGCCGCCTTGAGTTGGGAGCTGACTGTTAAACAGCGGCACAGATTGAGGAGAGCGCAGCCCGGGTGGGAGGCGGGCGGCGCCGCCGCCGCTGTGGAGAAGCCGACGAGCAGGCAAGTGTGCGTGTGGCTCCGGGGCCGGCGCGGGGACCTGAGGCGGGCACGGCCGCGGTGGCGGATCCCCAGACGGCCTCTTGGCAGCGGCTCCGAGAGGCGGTTGGTTCCCGCGGCCGCGCCACCCCCTCGCGCCCCAGGACCAGGCTCAGTGTTAAACGGCCAGAGCGGGCGGGCGAGGGCAGGCAGAGGCGGGTTGGGGGCGGGGCCTAGTGGTGGGGGCGGGGCTTTGGCGCTGAGGGGAGGTGGCGGGGCCTGGGCCGTGGGGGAGCTGGAATGTAGAGCGTATTCGAGCTGCCTCTGGGCCCCTCCCGCACGGCCTAGGCCACGCCCCTCCTCTCCCTTCAGTGTCTGGCGGGGCGGGGCCAAAGGACTGTCTGGTGGGGGCTGTGCCTGTGCGGGGCCAATGAGAAGAGCCTGTACGCTCTGGTGGGCGGGGCCGGTGCTGAGCTCAGGGGGCGGGGCCAGTCGGGTGAGGACAGACGGTCCGAGCCTGGCTGCCCTCGCCGGCACCTGCCCCCCCCCTCTTCCCCAGCTGGGAGTCGTGGCCTGCCCCCGGGAGGGGCGTCCAACAGCCGCCGACGCAGCGCGGGGGGGGTCGGGTCGCCTCCCGCAGCCCCGGCGGCTGGCCGGGCTCCGCGCCCGCAGGGGGCTGCCGCCTCCCTCCACACGTCCTGCAGGGAGCGATGGGGACAGGGGCGCCGTGGGGTTCCTCTGGGTGGGGGAAGCCACGAGCGGCCTGGAGCTGCTGCGTTGAAATACACGTCGCAAACGAGAAGGAAACCCCAGAACATAGCGGTGGGGGAAATGCGCTGGGGAGGTCGGGGCGCGATGCAACGCTGGGAGCCGGCGGGGCGGGGGGGATGTCTGGTTCTCTGCCCTGTACGTCGCCGTTGAACACACTCTCACTGTTTGCCATTTTATCCCCCGGGGAAATCTATTGCAGCCTGCCCACAGAGCCAGTGTGGAGCAATACAGGCCCCGCCACTGCGGAGGAAATTAAAAACCTGCCTCTCACGTTGGCCGATGGCTGGCTTTTCTTAGACAAAAACAAACAAACACATGCAGATTGATTCAATTACGGAACGTGTTTAAATGTAGCTTCTTGAAAACAGTGGTATCCCCATTTGGTCTGTAAAACTCAAACTATGTTTTGGATTCGAATGTGGAGTAATTCAGAGAGAGTGGAAAAAGAGAGTCACTTGTTTTTTGCAGGATACTTTACCAAGAAAAGTGTTTTTGAAGAGGGGAGCTGAATCTGTAAATGCCTTGAAGGGCTAAATTTGCTCTCTCTATATCTTCCTAAGTGCTGGAATTTACAGATGAGATAAAAATAAAACTGTTTAACATTACAAAATTCCAATTTTTCCATTAGGAAAATGCTAGTTAAAACATGAACTCTCTCAGATATGGGATAGAGTTGGATACAGTCAGATAAAAGAGAACTTATTTTAGACCATGTCAGGGGTGTAAATTAAAAATAACACCGTTTAGGAAATATATAGAGAAGGATGATGTACTCCTTCCTTAAAGGGATAGACACTATACTGAAAAATCACACGTCTGTCTGAAAAATCTTATCTAGTATAGTTACAGATAACACCTAAGATTAACTGAAATAAAGTAGAATTTTTTTCACTTGTTAGTCTGTTTGCTTTGTGCATTTCTTACTACTTTGATTATACAAGAAAAACATTGAAACTGCCTACATACAGAGCCAGTTTCCCTTTTAGTTTGTGTGGATCTTAGAAGAATGTGCACCTTGTAGTTTCCAGTGGTCTCTCTGTGCTATTCTGCTTTCCTCTGTGATTTGGCCCCTCCCTCCATGAATATTGTTCTTTCCTTGGCTGTTTTACTGCAGTTTCTGTCAAGGCCTTGGATGAGGTATTAATACATTGTCCTTGTATAAGTCTTTCCAGTCAGGGAACTCAGTGATCTACAAATATTAATTGTTATATAGCATAATAGATGTGCGTGATACTTCAAGTCTCCCAACAGTACAATGAAGAAGGTAGACATTGTTGCAGTGCATTGGTTTTCCAGTTGGGAAAATGGAAACACAAAGTTTGGGTCCACATTTTCAAAAGTACCCTTTGATTTTTTTTGATGCCCCTTTTGAGCCTAATTATCAGATTCTATTGCCTTGATCTGGAGGCTAGGGTACTCAGCACATCTCAGAATCAGGCCCAGACTATCACAAGTTATGTACCCAGAATTACAGATCATTTTTGAGGAGGAGTGGGGTAGTCTAAAACAGTGGATAGGGCACTGGAGTCGGACTCGAGAATCCTTGCAGATGTCTTGTGTGACCTTGAGCAAGTCATTTAATCTACCCTGTGGCTCAGTTCCTCATCTGTAAAACGGGAATGATGCTTCCCAATCTCACAGGGGTGTTTTAAGGGTAAAATCCATTAGTGAGTATGAAAGCACTCAGTTACTACAGTGAGGAACATACAGTTACCTATGTAGGTATGTAACTTGTCTATGGTCATATGTGGAGTCAGAAACAGTCCCCTGGACTAATCATTAGATTCTGCCTCCTATTAAAAGGTAAATATTTCATAATATTGACCAAAAAACTTCCATGAAACTCCTTGAACAATAAAACTGGAAAATGTATGATGTCCCTGAGAGAGCAAGCACATAAACATAGAAGACTGATCTATTCATCCTAAAGGCTCGTTCATCCCATTGGTCCGCATTGGGAACTCCCATGAATGTTAATAGAATTGCAAGTATAAAGTCTCCACGTGTTAAGAAGAGAATAAGCACTAAATTGGTCTTGTTTAAAAAACATTTTATGGAACCTCTTCAGAGGCTGACTGATTCAAAGGGATAATTGAAATAATCACATACAGTTTCTTTATGGAGCTTGTAATGCACTTAGAATTAAATAAAATATTTATATTAGAGACATATGTATAACATGTTGAGCCTTGAGTGATCCATTTAATACAAAAACACCCTACTTTTAGCATGATAGATTAAAAAAATCTATTATATTAAATGTTCTGTTACAAATAAATGATTAAATAAATACATTAAATATTAGAACATCTGAACTAACTGATAGAGGGGTGATACACGTTGAAATATTGGAATAACATATGCTCCTGGCTTCAGTATCATTGAGGAACAAGGGGAAAAATATTCTCCATTCACAGCTTTTAATAAGTTATGGATTTATCATGAATGAATAGTAATGAGTTCCAGTTGAAGTATGTCCTTTTTGATGTTTTGTGTAATTAAAACAGTGTGGGTGGTCTGTTGTAAATTGAGTTCCCTTTGTGTTCACAGAGAGACCACTGTAGGTGTATGTTTTTCAAAGATGAGTAATTTTTTGATGTAGAACTGCTGGAGAGTACATAATGCTTGAGTTCGCAGCTCCCCTGTATAGTACTGACTGCACAGTAATAGGTATATCTCCATATATTATATTATCTCATAGAACTGGAAGGGACCCTGAAAGGTCATTGAGTTCAGCCCCCTGCCTTCACTAGCAGGACCAAATACTGATTTTTTGTCCCAGATTCCTAAGTGGCCCCCTCAAAGATTGGACTCACAACCCTGGGTTTAGCAGGCCACTGCTCAAACCACTGAGCTATCCCTGAGGGTAAGAGCTGTTGGAAACAGAGACTCCCCACTTTGCCCTGTTTTTCAGAGTTACTAATAAAACAAAATCGTAAAATGTTTACATATTCATATAATAGCTGTGCTGCTTCTGAACAAAAAACAAAAGCTGCTGACCAGGATTATACCTTTTCTTTTAGATCAGTGTACAGTCCCAAGTGGTTAAGTGTGGACTTCTCTTTGCCCTTCGTAACTTTAACCAGGACATCCTGTTGGGCCAGCATCTCTTCAGTCATGGTTTCTGCAAACCCCTACTCCTTCAAGGAGTCCCAGTGATTAAGCGGCTAGTGCTTGAATTATGATTTTCGGGAACAGGTCTTAAGGACACTATCAACTTGAATTCTAGTCATTTCAAACGTATTAAATGTGGGTTTGGATATTACACCAGGCCCTACCGCCTGCAAACTTTTGTTTTTACAGTCTCATTTTCCTGTTTTTTTTAAATGTCTTCTCACTTTTAAAAATGCCAACTCATGTAGAAGAAACACTGTAAGTTTCTATACATTAAATACTGCCGATTTCAAAACGTAAATGAACTGAAAATATTTTTTTCTTTAATCTTTGTTATAACTTGAAGTGTTACTGGTAAATAAGATAGGTACAAAAGAGAGAAAAGAAGTTGTCAAGTTGATAGTGTCCCTTTAAGCAGGCTAGTTTGAGTCTAAAAATTTATAATTTGATTTCAAAATGTGGTAGGAAAGGTAGGAGTGCACAGATGGGGTTTACAGGACTCCATTGTGAATAGAAATTTTCTTTCATTTTAAAAAAATCAGTAAAACATTACTATTCAAAGGTTTTCCTGAAATGTGGAACAAAAGTCTGTGGAACTATGTAAGTTCATGAGAATCAGAAAGTGAAAGTAGCTATAAACAAAAGTGAAACTGACCAGACTGCTTACATTGCTTCTTCTGAGAAAAATACCCAAAATAAACCAATATCTTCCACAGGTAAAAGTAAATGGATTTTAAAAGTTCTTTATTTTTAATAATCCAAGATGGTGTTAGTAACCAACATGACATTTTACTTAAGTTTTGAATGCATCCCTTTAAACACATTTGAAAATAGAAAGCCAAGGGAGTCTCAAAGAGGGAGGTCAGGAATGGATTAGAAAAGTAAAGGAATAAGGAAAAGATGGGGAAAGAAAATAAGACAAAAGTGAGAGAGGAGTAGAAGATAAGTAGCATTTGGTGGGGTGTGGAGGAATTGAAGAACAGTGACTTTTAGGGGGATTGGAGAATAGTTTTTTAAAATGTTATTTTGTGTGTGTTTATAGTAGATGCAAGGGTGTGGCTCAAACGGGGCACTTACGCTGTATACAAAACTGAAATTCCTGGCTACATCTTACTGTGTAATTAAGGCTCTAGTGAGGATAAACATAGAGTCACTTTAAACACTAGTTGCTCTACTGTGCATATACGGTACTTTTGTTTCTTTAAACAAAAATTTTCTCCCACTCCTTTCTTTTCTTTTAAATCAGATTCTCAATGTCAAAAACCAACAGTTAAATGAAAGTTGAACTTCAAATAATTAAAAATAACTTGTTTGCTAGTCTAGTAGAATTTTTATTGCTCTAGTTTGGAAACCTAAAGTATTAGACAATGGAAAAATATCTTCAGAAAGTATTACCTTTGACAAGAAAGCTCTTTCCAGTGTAAGATTTCAGCCTTTTCATAAACATCATATTACAGTACTTGCTTCTTTGTGAGAAGCAAAGGGCTTGGCCATAGCAGTTTGCTTCCAATGAGGGTGGAGTGAAATTATTTTTACTACTTGATGCCAGAATGCAACAAAATACCCCAAACTTGTCAAAAGGAAAAATGGGCAGTTTCTGTGGAGCTCGAGACAGTTTTAATGAAGAACGTTTAGTCTTGTGGATGATGCTTTGTTTCAGTCCTATATCACTGACAAGGCTGTCTTTGTTTTCAATGCATGTTATGGAGAGATACTAAACTCTCCATAGTTATGGTTGGAAGTATACTGGTTTATAATTCTGACTCCACAAAAACAAAACAAATAACCTGAAAGGGTTATTGGACAAGGTGTCGATCAGCTTTGACAGTTTGAAAAATCTGGAGTTTTCTCCTTTGAAAATGATTTTCTACCATTTTTAACCACATTGTAACTCAAGCAGCTTGCTTCAGGAACTCCAAATCTGTGGGGTTTTTTGTTTTGTTTTTTGTTTTGTTTTTTTTTTACATTGTCCTCCATCAGGAGTATTACCTTCCGCTACTTTGGTCACGCTTGATGGATTAGTTTGAGTTTTCAGTGTTTTTTCCCAAACCTATGAAAAATTTTGAATTGTATTTGTTGGAATTTAGGGAGTTTGCAGCTCAGGTGGAAGGATGTGTTGTTTAAAGGGACATGATCAGTTTCAAACATCACATTTCTGTGTGAAAATTTTGTACTATGTTGTTCCAAATAGCACCTTAGAGTATATAGGTATATATGGATTTTTTTTTCAGTTTGTTTACTTTGTGCGTTTGATTGCTCTTTGTGTGTAGTCAGTTTCCCTGCTGTTTTATATGGGTATTTCACAGCAGTGGAGGAGGATATTTTATTTAGAAAAGGAAGATGTAATTATAAAACTGCACAAATCGGCAGGTTGGATTCAGGGGCAAGTATAGTAGCTGAAACTGCTTTAAACTTGCTGTATTAAATAGACTAGTTTTCAAGTTGACCATGTCCTTTTAAGAAATCCTCTGCTGAGAGCTCAAAGAAGGTCTAATGTGGGGACTCCCTTTGGGGCTCTAGTAAGCTTGTAAACTCTGTAGGAAGCCTGACTTCTGCCCCTGCTTTAACTTTTAGCACCTCCATCTACATCTTTTCCACTTATCACAGTTATTTCACATGCTTGTCAGGGAAAAAAACTAATCTCCCAAACCCCCAAATTAAAGGATATGTCCGACAATGTTATGATGGACTTAATGTTGTAAAGACTAATTACTTTTAAACATTTTAATGTTGTAGCTCTAAAAGAAGAATGTAGAGAAATCACATCTCAGCCCTTTACTAAAAATGTTGACAAGTCTGGAGATTCAGGGCCCAAATCACAGCCTGGATTCTGATTCAGTGCATCTCCCAGGCAGTCGCTTATAACAGGTGTTCTGTTGAGCCCCAGTCAGGATTTATAGCCACCCTCCTCAGGGGAGGGCAGTGGTTAGAGTGGACTAACAATAGGTGTAGACAACAGAATATCTCATTCTCCAAAGCTAAAGCTTGTATTTTAATATTTATTTATTTATTTATTCCTATGGTGGTAGCACCAAGGGCCCCCTGAACAGGGTCTCAATGTGTGAGGCAGTGTACAACCCCATATAAGAAGGAAGACAACAGGTGGAGACAACAAATAGATGGGAGGGAGCACAAAGGAACGGTGAGATGATTATGTGGCCCTTCAGACTTAAATTATGTGACAAGACCCAAGACTTAAGGAGAAGTGAGCTAGGCAATGGCTGTGAAGGCCAATGAAACTGAAGACAGTAGAGGGAGGCTAGTGGAGAAGGCATCCAATGGAACTCCTAAAAGAAGGGAATAAACTAGGACCACTGCCTTATAGTCACCTCGTCAACAAACCTATTGTTTCTCATGGGTTTTTTAACCTCCCTGCCACTGTCTTGTCTCAGCTTGCCCAAGTCCTCAAGCTGACCATAGACTCTCTCCTCCTAATCAGCACAACAGAGAAGCCCTGCTCCTGTGAACCTAAGGAGCTGGCCAGTTGGGAAGGTGCCCACAGTGAAGAACTTCTGCTGGAAGGGGAAGCCTTTTATTGCATTAGAAACAAGCCCTGTCCAATACTGAAAAACTGACCTTGTTTGGCTCTTTAGGGAATCCAGTCAGGCCCTGTCGGTCAGATGAATTTGCATTAGTTGGGTAGGTGTAAAGTGATTTTAAAAGAATAAAAAAAAATTACATTGAATGGTCTTTTATTTGTATATTGTAATTAAAAATTAGACAATTTATATATCCCCTGTTATTTTCAGGTTTGCTGTAAACTATCTACAATAGCTATAATGACACCAGCCCTCAGAGAGCCAGCAACAAAAGGTCATGGTATCCACTTGTCACCTTCTTTGTCCTCTAGAGCTATGGAGTCTGATACAACTTTGTGCATGGAAAATTCCAGAGCAGTCGAAGAGACGATAAAGGAGGATTCCATCACACAGATTACTTGCTCAGTCTTGGGGTTTCCCACTACTGAGCCCAACCTCAGTAATGATATCTTCAGTGTAAAACACTTTGGTTCTCCACAGTCTTCCAGACATTATCAGTCTGTCTTATTAATGAGCACAAATTCTCCATTAAACATAAAAAACAAAAACACTAAGCAAAGGAATTCAGAAGAG
The DNA here is from genome assembly GCF_002925995.2 of Terrapene triunguis. NCBI lineage: Eukaryota > Metazoa > Chordata > Testudines > Emydidae > Terrapene > Terrapene triunguis. Next base: position 61,900,120 of record NW_020664413.1, on the reverse strand, counting down.
CACAAGTGCTCCCAGATGAGAAATCTACTACATAATGGTGCTACCACACAGGTCAGTCAGATTAATAATTCAGAACCTGAAGAGCAGGTCAGAGGGGAAACTTTATCGGAGACCATGACCCAGAGTTTGGCAGAAATGCAGAGACTGTTGGATTCAAATGTAACTGAATCCAATAATGTGGAAGAAATGCAGCTTACAAACTGTAAATGGTATCGGAAGAATGGCTTTTTGGATAAGGGTCTACTAGTACATGCTGAGACCAAAAAAAGGAATTTATTGCATCAAGTTGTGCATGAGCCTTTGAAAGCAATTGTGCGCTGCACCCCCACTAGTAAAGAAGAGGAGTTGAATGCTCGCTTACTTCAATGTGTCAGTAAGCAACAAGTTGTGCTCAGTCGAGCCAAAAGAGCTCAGAAACGTTTACAGATACTCCTGGCAAAGCATGTTGTCAAACACTGTGATCACCAGCTGAAATGCTTTGTGAAACATCAGCTCCAAAGAATGAAAGTTTTTCATGATTCAACCAGAGTTTTGGACAGTAGCTCCCTTGGATGCACTGAAATTCGGGCAGAAAACAGTATAACTAACTTGGAAAATAATTCAAATAAAGAAACACAGAATGGAGTTGGCATTGAACCTGGTGAAATCTGGGGTTTTGCACACTCTGCTACAGGGCTGCTGTCTCATGTGGAGAAAGATCTGGACTCTGATGCTACTTGCAGTAGCTCAGATGAAGATTGTGATGAACAGACTGTCAGAAAAACTGTGGAAGCGTAAGTGTTAAACTATTGCTAGACTTTTTATGTATTTATTTAACAGCTGTTACCAACCTAGAAATTGAAGGGCCTGGACTTACAAGCTCTTTTGCATGTGAGTAAGAACATAAGAACGGCCATACTGAGTCAGACCGAAGGTCCATCCAGCCCAGTAGCCTGTCTACTGACAGTGGCCAATGCCAGGTGCCCCAGAGGGAGTGAACCTAACAGGTAATGATCAAATGATCTCTCTCCTGCCATCCATCTCCACCCTCTGACAAACAGAGGCTAGGGACACCGTTCCTTACCCATCCTGGCTAATAGCCATTAATGGACTTAACCTCCATGAATGTATCTAGTTCTCTTTTAAACCCTGTTATAATCCTAGCCTTCACAACCTCCTCAGGCAAGGAGTAGCCTTACTTAACAATTAGTCTTACTGAAGTCAATTCGACTGTTCATGCGAGCGAGCAAGGCTTGGTAGGATCCAGCCCTCAATTTGTAGTTCTATAAATTGAATATTAAGGGAACAATTATTTTATTAGGTTGTAGCATGCAGAGAGCAACACTTTGCATTGCTGTGATATCTATTTTTATATGATAGGCACAGCATTGACAAGAGTGGTAATTAAGCACTGCACCAGAGTAACTTTAATGAATTCAGTGCTGTAAATGAGAGCAAATTTTGGCATATGTTTTGTAAAATCTAGATATTTAATTTTATTCTTTTGGATTAATAACACTGATAACTTTCACTACAGTTAGCTAGTGAATTGACAAGAATCATGTCAATTTCATGCTGCCCTGCCTTTGGAAATCTGTGAATACCTGCTTCTGTCTATTAAAACTATTCTCAGGGGAGGAGAAATGGAAAAAAATGGGGGCTGGGTTTAAGATAACATAGACATTTTGCCACCTTGCAGCATCCAGAGTTATGTCTACACAGCAGCTGGAAGTGTGATTCCCAGCATGGGTAGACATACATGAATTAGTTCTGCTCCAACTAGCACCTAAAAATATCCGTGTTGCTATCCGTGCTGCCACAACCACACTACTATTTGTAGGCACTAGCATGGTCTAGGGATAGCAACTTGGTAGGAATCCCATCACCCTCCCCATTTCCAGCATCTGAGATTTGGATTGGGCTTTTCATAGGGGGTTGTCCTTGGATTTGCTGGTGGGGTCTCCAGTCCTTTGTAATGGTCTCTGATTAGGAAATTTGTTTACTGATTAGTAAGTGTCTGATAACACTTTTTCTAAGTCCTAAAGTTAATGTGTATTAAAATATTTGTCTCCTGTTCTGACCTTTGAAAACCACAACATTCAGTAAAAACCAGGAAAGTTTCATCTTAAATTGGATTGGATCTCAGCACCTGTTGAAAAGGCTCTTCGTCCTTTATTATACATTTATTAGCTCCAGTTATGAAAGCCTTAAAATAGTACAGTAGTTACAGAATAGTGTTTAATATATCATGTTACTATTGCCTTCTATGAAACTATTTTGAGTCTGGAAAGGTGATGGGAGAGAAAAATATACAAAGTGTATTTGAATTTGTTTCTGTCTGTTGTGAAAATGGTATGTGCTGTATTAAATACCAAAACCAAATGTAATGAATTGCCAACTAACTTTTCTGTTTGCACACTCTGATCTTTAAAATTATTACATTTTATGCTCCCTTTGAAATGTTTTAAATGGAAAAATAACATCAACTCCTCCCAGTGGAGAAGAATCAACATACATGTTCTTAGCTGATCTTTTTGAACTTTTGGATAATGGTGCTGCTCTGAGATTCTTATTTCATGATTACATGAATTGAATAGGGAAAACTGATGACAAATTTACACTCTGATTTTCAAAGGGAAGGGAATAATCTAAGATTTGGAGTGAGCTTCTACTTGTTATTTTTTACTTGCAAAGAATGGGCCAGTTCCTAATCCTGACAGTCCTTCATCTTTCTTATTTCCTCTTTTCTGTCTTCAGTTTGTTCTGCATTCACAGCTATCTGTCGGGCTCGTTTTCACTCCGATTAACTCCTCTTGAGTTAGCTTAGCTCCAGTGAGAGCAGAACCCACAGCAAAATAACACTGAAGCAGCACAGAGTGATTATATTAGCAGCACAGAATGGCTTAGCCCCACTTCATTACTAGCTCCAGCAGCACTCAAGCTTCAACCCACACCCTGATGAGCCAGCTAGTGTTTAATAATAATGATAATGTCTCTCTCTTTTATATAGCACTTTCCCTTAGTAGATCTCAAAACACTTTACAATCTCTAATATATTTATCCTCACAACTTCCCAGTGAAGTAGGCAAGTGCTATAATCCACTTTTTATAGGTGGGGAAACTGAGGGGCAGGGAGGCTAAGTGATTTGCACTGGGTCACACAGGAAGTCCATGGAAGAGCAAAGAATTGAATCCTCCTGGGGGAATTCTGCGCCAAAAAATCCAAAATTATTCACACAATATTTTACATTTCTTCATATTTTACTTGTCAGAATAACACAATATAATCACACATTTTCAATTATTTTGCTAATTAATTTCAAAATATCTGTCAACAAGTATGTTTGTAACAATACGGACAATAAAAAAGATTCAGGAAATGTTTTTTGACAAATAGATTCCTTCTTAGGCATATTAATACAGAACTCTGAGTAATTATTCATTTCAACTATAGTACAGAACTGTATTTCCCACACCCCTCAGAAGTTGTGCAAAGGCTTGGGGGAGTCAGGGATAATTGAGGAGATCAGGGAGAGGGAAGTAATTGCTGGGAAGGAACATGGATATGAACTTGAAGGGTTGTTGGCTGACCCCTAGCCTCTCCCATTCAGTCAGGCACATCTACTCCTATCCCTGTGTGTCCCTGCACCCCATGTGTCCTTGCACACCCTGTCGACATGTGTCCCTCCACCCTACTCAGACACTCACTCCCCCTGTCCCCATGTGGCCCTGCACCCCCTCAGCCAGCCCCCTCCCATATCTCCATGTCCCTGCACCCCCTCAACCAGCCCCCTTCCCTCATCTCCATGTGTCTCTGCCTCAGTCTGTCCTCTCCCACCTGCCCTTATAAGTCCCTGTCTGACACACACCCCCAGCAGCCTCATGCTCTCTGACTCCCCATATCTCCTGACCTGGTCCGACAGGTGCGGTGAAGAAGGCAGGTTCTTTCTCTTCCCGGCTGCTGTGTTCTAGCACCACAGTGACCTCTGGTGGGCAAAAGGCATAACTGCAGAAGTTATTTTCTGCTGGGAGGAGCTGCTGTGTTCTAGTGCCACAGCATCCTGTTGTGGGCAAAAGGCAGAACTGTAGCAACTTTTCAGCAGAAGCTATTTTCTGCAACAACAAAAAATTAAAAATATGCACAGCACATGAAATGTGCGCACGCACAGTGACACAGAATTTCCCCAGGAGTAATTGAACCTAGTTTAAACCAAAACTTAATTTGAGCTAGAGATCTTTATGTGTGGATGGGAGTCAGGTTGGGGTAATATTTGAATTATGAATTGAGCTAACACTACAGTGAAGACTAGTCACGTATCTGTCTTTCTCTATCATGGGAATTCACTGTTATGCCAGTTGTAGAACTGCTGACTTTTTTCACCTTTCCTAAGCTTCTTGCAGATACAAGATTCCTCCCTTAGGCTCCCCTATCTCCCGCCAAGGTTGTCTGCCTTCTGCAAACCTGTCTGGTGAACTCCACTGACATGGCCATAAAAGCAGGGCCAACAAGCTTCAGTTACTGAAAATACACTTCATGTGAAGTTCCCAGGAGTTTGTGTGAATTTCTTCTCACAGTCTACAGCTCTCTGTTGTGGACAGCAATGAGACTTGCAGTGCAACCAATTAAGATTTGCCATTTTCTCTTCCGTTTAAATGGCTTTAGGTCCTTCTGGCTGTTCTAGACTAAAGCAAATACAATTTTATTTCTTCTAGATCAGAGATTCTCAAACTGGGGGGACAGGCCCCCCTGGGGAGGGGTGGCATGTATTCGGGGGGGGGGGAGGTATGAGAAGCTTAGGGGGGAAAAATAGGATGGTGCACATTTTACCAACAGCAATGAATAACTAACAACGCTGATTCGTCCAGACATATCAGGTCCTCAGATGGCGCTATGCATCTAGATGGTGCTGTGCATTTTGGTGGATTTCTGTTAAGCTTGCATAGCATTATACAAAGTCGTTGCCATCTGTACATTAATCCATTTGCTGTGACGCAATGTGCACATTTAATTGTAAGCATTGACCACAATTGCAGCTTGGCTTTTTGCTCTTATTACAATGGATAGTTGGCTCTGTTTGAATCAATGCCTTACTGGTTTTAATATTTAGTGAAAGTTGCATGTTGTTGTTTTTTTTATCAGTATGTACTTGTGTGGCAGGGGAGGAGGTGGTGTAAACTACTACAGACACAAAGAAGGGGCGTATGATCAATTAAGCTTGAGAACCCCTTGTGACTGGTTCCCCCCGGGATGCCTCCTGGAACTGGGGTACCACTGAGCCCCCCTGACCCACCAGCCTGGGCTCCCTTTTACACTGTGCTGCTGTGACAAGCTGCCAAGCCGTCTCCAGGCTCCAGCCTCTACTTTCACCAGCACACATACAGGTAGGGACACACCCAGCTGCAGTTACATGCAGATGCTCTGACCAGCCCCTGCATGGGAAGGCTCCAGGTAGGGCACCTCCCAGTTCCTAAGGCATATGCCGCCTCTGGAGTATAAACCCAAAATTATACCGTTTTATGCTGCACAAGGAACTGTACTGCATAAGCTCATAAAATTCACCCCCTCCCTCAATGTGGAGAGGGATATGTAACAGCTTTCTGCCCCGAGTCATGATTCCCACACACTGGTTTTAGATAAAGCAAAAATAAGTTTATTAACTACAAAGGATAGATTTTAAGTGATTATAAGGGATAGCACACAGATCAAAGTAGATTACCTAGCAAATAAACAAAAAACACAAACTAAGCTTAATATAATACATAGATTGGATATAAATAGCAGATTCTCACCCTAAGTGATGATACAAGCAGACTGCAGATTCTTAAGGGGAAGCTGCACTTGCTTACAGCTTGGAATCCCCAGGTGTTCCATTCACAGCCTGGGTCCAGCACTTCCCCCAGTTCAGCCTGTGTTTCCAAGAGTCTCTTTGGGTGGGGAGTCAGTGAAGAACCACAGTGATGTTACTCCCCTGCCTTATATAGCTTTTGCATAGGGCGGGACCCCTTTGTTTCAAAGCTTGGTTCACACGCCAGTCAGTGGAAAAATACTGACATCCCAAGATGGAGTCCAGGTGACCTGGTCACATGTCCCTGTAGTGTCATAGCAGCCATTACTTGGAGGCTGTCTGTAGCGTCCTCCCAAAGGCTCCCCAGGTGGGAGATAAGCTTCTCCTAAGGCTTATTATTCTCTCTAATGGCTAATTAACTTGAATGGGCCCTTCCCAGCCAGCCATCTAGACTAGGAGAGCCTTTTGCTTAGTGGGCCTTGCCCAGGAATAGCTACATGTGAAATAAATATATAGTCAATATTCATAACTTCGGATACAAAAATGATACATGTATACAAATATGATTTGCTGAATATGATCTTATTTTGTATACATGTATCATTTTTGACATTGGAAAGGTTAAGATCATATTCAGCAAATCATAACCTTTCCAATGACAAAAATGATACATGTATACAAATAAGATCATATTCAGCAAATCATAACCTTTCCAATGACATCTCACGTGACTTATTGTGCATAAAATATATCATAACTGTCATAATCATATCATAATATCACTGTGAAGAATACGGGTGCAGTGTCACACTGCTGTCCTAGATGGATTTGTGTTGCTCTTTGAGATTTCTTAGCTCTCTAGGAACTGGCTCTTACAGCTTTCCATAAGTAATGTGATTGCTGTGTATGAGAAGAGCATTGGGTTCCTTACTTGTAATTTTTATTCCTCATAATAGAGGGCCTCCATTGATCTGGAAAGATTTTCCCTATATGTTAAGGTCCTTGATAAAACTAAGTTTGTAGCTGCTGTGCAACTTAAGTCTTTTAATTCTGTAATCTACAATAGTGAGGTTGTTTTCTGCCCATTAATGTAGCTTCAACTTTGGTAGTCCTTTCCTGAGCTCATAGTGTGGTGTTGCAGCAGAGCGAGTCTGAGCTCTGGGGAGGACATAATGGCAAAGAAAGCTTAGTCTGTCTCCACTGTAGTGGAATTAGCATATCTAACTTGTGAACAATGTCCATACCAGTCAGTGGCCTCACTATGAAAATTAAAAAATTACACAAGGAAACTAATTTTTGCTTTCATCTCCTCTCTCAAGCTGATGTGAAAAGACAAACATTTGTGGATTGTATAGCAAGTCTCCCTAACACCAGAACAATAATCTGTCTGATCAACAGAGTGGGACTCTGGTTTCAGCTCCAGGTTCTTCATGATGATAAAAGGATCTGGAATTGTTCCTGTGATTCTGGATCTATCCATCCTCAACCTCTCTGAGTATAAAACTCATTTCAGATGGGCAACTTCAACTCTTGCAATCCAAGAAATAGTTCCCAAAAACTTCTTATGCTTCATATATTTCAAGGAAGATTGGAACATGATGATGATCTATCTATGTTCCTAAGCTTTGTAATTGTAAATGACCAGCATCAGTCCCAGGCAATGTCCTTTGGCCCATTTCCTCTCCTCGTGCTCACATAGCTGCTCGTTGTGCTGGTTGCCATCCTGAGACAACAGGGCATCCAGATCTACCAGTACCTGAATGATCTCTTGGTGAAGATACCATTGTATGAGGTGACAGCTCACCAGCTTTACTGAACCATTCCAGAAACTGGATGTGAATTTCTAGAAACCATAAGAAGAGCTTCCTTATCCCATTTCTGAAGCTCCATTCAAAACCAATTTGGCCCGTGTGGTATTGTCCAGATGTCAGATTTCTAAACTCTTATCAAGAAATTCCCCAACATCCTGCTTACATCAACTCACCAGTGCTTTCAGCTGATTGACATGATCATAGCTTTTGAAGAAACAGGCTCCTAGGCACTGCTCAACTCTGTTTGCTTCAGAATCTCATATAATGCACTGGATCTATGCCAGAAACAGGATATAGACGTCCATCTGGCTGTTAGATCAGTTTAGTACAGTGGTTCCCAAACTTCAACAACTTGTGAACCCCTTTCACTAAAATGTTGAGTCTCGGGAACCCCCTCCTAAAAATGTATATTTCCAGGGATTTTCTTCTTTATCTGAGTATAAATGATAAAAGCAGTGATCTGGGAAATATAAAATTTGTTTTTATGACATGCATATTACACACTATTCATTATTTATTATTATTTATCATTACAGTATTTTTATTACATTATGAAAATGGCAACACTCTTCCAAGAGCTCACTTTCGTAGCTTGTATCACTTTGAATAAGCCTGTTATAAGACAAGGCTCCTATGTTTCATCAAGGAGTATCAGATGTGAAACATCATGAGGGTATTTAAGAAGCCAACTCAAAGAGTTCCTCCTACACAAGCATTCAGGTCTTGAGCAGTCCAGGCAAACAATGCACGTTACAACAAAGCTTAAACTTGTTCTTCATAATAATTAAAAAAAAAAAACAATACTAGCTGCCTATTTAATTTTAAAAACAGCAAAAAATATCCACCTCCCTTTCCATTTCTTATAAGGAGTCTTGAAGTTTAAATCTCCTCAGTGTGATAGATATGCTTGCTTTGATCTGCTTAGCTCGTGGAAGTCCAGTGACTCCGGGCTCCTGGCCCTGCGCTGCCCAGGGTCCCTAAGGAAAGCTCTGTCCGCCATTAGGGAATTTTTTTCCGAGAACCCCCTGTAACATTTCGCGAACCCCCAGGGGTTCACGAACCCCAGTTTGGGAACCACTGGTTTAGTAGTAGTAGTTACTTATGCCGAGTCTACACTACCATTTATGTCACCAAAACTTATGTCACTCGGGGTGTGAAAAAACCATAATAAGTGGTCGCGTGCACAGTGCTGTGTTGGTGGGAGAAGCTACTGCTGCTTGGTGGGGGTGGTTTAATTATGTTGACAGGAGAGCTCTCTCCCATCATCATAGAGTGGCTACACGAGATCTTATAGCACAGCAGCTGCATTGGTACAGCTGTGCTGCTGTAAGCTCTCTAATGTAGACCTAGCCTTAGTCTTTTGAAAGGGCAAACCTGTGGCAGATGTAGAAGCCATCTGCGTAATAGCTACTGCCAGCCTGTCAGGATGGCGAGCTCAAATGAGACTTTGTGTTTAATGGTAAGTGGTCTCCTTAAGAATCTCCAGCTAATCATCAACCACCTGATGTTAGAAACAGTAATTGACTTCCTTCTCATAGCCACAAAAGATTTCATTAACTGAGTTTAGAGGCATTTGGAGGACTTGGTGTTCCTTGTACACAAGGAGGAAGACGTAATCCTCAGATTGTCCACAAAAGAGATTCTAGATTCCTCACAAAATGGTTTTCAAAAAGGTCTGGGCTTGAGTTTCTCAGCAGTGCAAGTCTTTGCTGTGTGTGCCATGTATCCTTTCTCTCCAGTTGTAGCCTGGTGCTTCATTCACATGTCTTGTATAATGTGATTGGGAGGGTAACGTTCTCGTTGCATAGAAGTATACTACAAAGGAAGTCTGGTGCTGGAGTGGTGTTACGAGGGAAACTAGAAGGAGGTGCAAAGCATCAAAATCCTCTCTTTAGGTGGATTAAATCTGTGACCTTCCAAGATTACAAGATACTTAACTGAGAGTCTCTGAAAGGATAGCTGCTTATTCCACTAGTGGTACATCTTATTGATGGAGAGGCACAAAGCCTTTTCTGATGACATTTGCTGGGCAACTACATGAGTGTGTCTATATGCTCGTTCAAGAAACACGACAAAATTAATGTGCTTTCTTTTGTCCGATGCGTCTTTCAGACATAGGGCTAGTCTACACTGGCAATGCTAAAGTGCTGCCGCGGCAGCGCTTTAACATGCCTTGTGTGGTCGCGGCGCAGTGCTGGGAGAGAGCCACCTAAAAACCACCTCAATGAGAGGCGTAGCTCCCAGCGCTGGGAGCCCGGCTGTGGCACGCACTCTCTATACTGGCGCTTTACAGCGCTGAAACTTGTTGCGCTCACGGGTGTGTTTTTTCACACCCCATGAGCGAGAAAGTTGCAGCACTGTAAATTGCCAGTGTAGACAAGCCATTACAGTCCTTCACCTCCCTCAGTGCTCTTACATAATTCTCCCCTCCCTCGCCCGCAGGCATGGGCTCTTTGTCACGTGGGACATTTCTCTTTTTCCCTTCCAATGGACGATATTCTTTACACCTTGCTACTTCCCCGCAATTCCAAGCCTGACTAAGAAGCAGATTTACTGTAATTTTGTCTTCTCTGAATGCGAATCTTGCTTTGTCAGGACATACCTTGGTTTATTGCATCTGGCAACTCTTCTGTAAGTCTGAATATACGGAGACAGTAATTGATCTTTCTCTTTGGGTTTTTTGGCTAGAGAGAGAAGAGATGGTAAATCTGCTTTTAAAATATTCCCCACCTAATGTTTTAAAATGTTCCTCACCTAATGTCTCCAGATCTAATCTGTTCTAGGTGTTTTTGTTAGCCTTGTCGTGGTTTGTTGAGCAACATCAATTGAGTTCACCAGGCACACTGCTTTAGGGTCTGGGATGATGGGTACATCTTTGCCTGCTTTTGAATCTTGGAAAAGGTAGAAAAAGTCATTTTTTGCAGTTTTTTAACAGGATCAAGGCCTAATTTTTGCAAAATGCAGTAATATACCACACATCTGTGACGAGAATTGGGCTTTATTGCAAAAAGTCTGCTAGGTCTGAATGCTGCTCTTATTTTTATTTGTTGGCAATTTTTCTTTTATCTTAAGGGCAAAAATCAACTGTGGTTTTCAGTGTTCAGCATTTAATTCATCTTTACTATACAAGTCCAGGAAATTTCACCTTTGCATAAAAAAAAAACATACGTTTATTCTTGAGTACTCAAATCAATATAAATTCATAACTGCTAACATGTTCATTGTTAAAATGTTTATAAATGTATAAAATCTATTTTCTCTCTCTCTCTCTCTCTCTCTCTCTTACTGGCTGCCCCTCCCTGAGGTATAGGAGGAGAATTATCATTAGCATAGAGGAAGAGAAAAGCCAGACTTCTATATGCTTGTATTCCAAATAGTAAAGTAGAATATAGTATTACAGAATATAGTCTACTTTAATTGGTTTGTTTTCTGTAAGACAAGCATAAAAACTCTTTAAGGTTTTACACATGTTCATTTTCACTTTTGCAGTTGACCTATTGCAATAATAACTTGTGCTTTGAGCAAGACTAATGTCTTATCATATGAAAGCAGGGTACTTGCGAGTAAAGATACTGATTCCTAACCTATAATTATATTAATATTTTCACAGCTGCTGGAAGCAGACTGAAAGATTTTAATGTAAGGGAGAAGATTTAACATGTTGTGGCATGCAAGGATCTCAAACCAAGAATGTCAAAGCCTGTTAGATATGTTTTGAATGCACAATAAATAAAAACTTGGCATTATTGTTATGAAAGTGATGAATTAATATACAATCAGTTAACATAGTGTGGCAGAACAGAAAATTTAATAATTGCACACGTGTGCATACGTGATAACCTCACAAACCTAATTAAATGGAACATTGAAAACAGTTTTATTCCTGAAGTAAATTGCTGATTTATCATTGGCTTTGTATTTTACTAAGCTTTGTAAGTTAGCTATTTTAATTATAGGCTTTTTGTATGGTGCTCCTCATAGTAATTGATCACTTCACAAACAGTAATTAATTTATCTTTGAAACATTCCTGTGAGGTAGAAGAGAATTTTCTGTTTTATAGATGTTATTGGTTTCAATGGAAGCTGCACATGCTCAGCACCTTTAAAAATCAGGACAGTCAGGCCCTTTTTCAGGAAAGCAATTAAGCATGTGCTTCACTTCAGTCATATGCTAAAATTAAAAATGTGTTTACTGCTCTCATGAAACAGGGCCTTATTTAGGCAACTAAATATGGATTTAGGAGTCTAACTGTGGATACCCACATTTAAATAGTTTGGTCTAGATATTTAAAATTATTTCCGTTTAAACAATTTAAAGGTGTTATTTAGGTAAGGGAAGTGTTGTTATAAATAATAAAAGCAACTACATCTATGAGAAAAGTGAATGAGTTTGCAGGGTTTTATGGCTAATTCTCCCTTCATGCATTCCATAAAGAGACAGCTTTTACTTCATCTAAATGCTTTACCTAGTGTCTGAATTCCTTTAAAACCAGACAATCAGTCTCCAAGTCATCTTCTGGAACCTCATTCTTCCAAGGAAGTAAGTGTGCTTCATACTCTAGGCTTTTAAGTTTTTATTTGGACAGAATAAAGATATTTAGGAAGCCTGCAAAAGTTTCTATAACATTTGGGGATAAGGGTAACGGTAATGCTATTTTCACTTAGTGCCTATTTTAAAATGTATTAGATTGTGTAACATGTTATGCTTTAGCTAGTCTGTTGGTATCTGATGGTCTTAGGGTTGACTTTAGTAGGGCTAATGCAGCAGTGATGGCCTTCCTCTGTAATGTTTTCTGTTGTAGATATCTGTAGGGCTGCCATCTTGAGTTCTGTTCTGTCACCTGTGTCTTGACTTTGCATCTAGACCTCATGCTTATTTTTCAGGGGCAGTTCTGCAATATTTGTGTAATTGGAACTTCTCAACCAACATTCCTGGGTGTTGTAGTCTAATTAGACTATAGGCATATGAAGAGGGCATTTCAAAAGCAGACAGAGATGTTACCAGTAAGTATGGTTCTCTGAGGGTGTTGCCTCTGCATATTCCCACTACCTGCTCACCTTCCCCTCTTCCTTGTAGTTCTAGTCTGAAAGATTCTAAGGTTTAGTGGAAGGCACTGAGGTGGTTGAAGCTATAAAAGGCCATATGATGCCCAATATTGAACTTTTGGAGCTAAAGGTCTACAGAGAGAGAGAGAGAGAGAGAGAGAGAGATGCATTTTGCATTTCTTTCTAAAAGTGACACGCTTAATGCTTAATTGTATTTCCACGGGTTGCTGATTCCAGAGGAATTAATGTTCAATCTGACCCCATGAATTGGCCTTTTACCATGCAGTGCTCTAATGTTATCAGAACTGTCTAAACAGAATCCTGGGTTAGAGATGGAAAGGACGTATTGGGTCACCTAACCAATTACCCTAACAGTTCTGGAGTGATCTAGACCATGGATTTCTGCCCAACTGGATGCATTTTTTGTATTGGGCCCTAATTCAGATTACCAAGCATTCAAGACATCTCTAGCCAGGTGATTATGTGCATTCAGGAAATCCATAGATGCAAATACTGTCTTGTCCCATACTGTAGATAGTATTTGCTGTTGCAGTTTGTTAGGTTGGAACATGCAACATCTCAGATGAGGAGTCATGTGAGGCTGGTATGCCATTCTCCTTTTAAGCTTTCTCCAAGCATTAAAGGCTCAATACGTGTACTTCTGTAGGTGAATAAAACTTTTGGTTGCCAGGGTCTCAGGGCAGTCATGCCTGTCTAGAGATCTTCTATTTTTCTTCTGTTTTCACTCTCAGATCTCTTCTGTAGCTTAGTTTGCTTTATTTGTGGGATTGCAGTTTACTCCTGTATCTTCTGAACTGATATGTGAAGGTACAGAAATAGAAATCATACTTGATTGTTCTTTTTCCCCTGTATATCAATATTCCATCAGTTCCCTGAAAAGGAATTTTAATCTCTGCTACAGTTAATAATTTCAATATTGTATATCAGTTGGCATTTACCCTCCTTAGAACTTGTGGCTAAATTTAAACTTTCAGTTGGTTGAAGTTATTCAAGTTGGAAAAGAAGTTGCGGCGTGTGTGTGTGTTTGAACACATTATTGGATGCAGTTCTGAAAGTACTAACTAGTAACAATACATCTGGGATGGAGGAATCAGGAATAGGTGCCAGAAATTGTTGTGATAAGCAGTTACTGATGTCTGCAGATGATAACTCATCTGTTCTGAAGCAATGTACCATTATGCAGAAAAATCATCAGGTTAAAAAAGAAATCTATTAAATTCCAGAAAAGATAATATTGCTGGAGGCTCCAGAAGAATTAAGTGATTACAGATTTTTGTAGAAATAACAGTATATTTCTGAGTTCCCTTGAGGCTTGATTGAATTGATATTCAGTGCATCGCTTTGTTTGGTAGTAGTAATCATAAAGCAACAGCATGTTATCCTGTTTTCTCTGTAGTCATTCTTCTGTGATGATCTGGGCAAAGACCTATATTGAGCTGTCAAAGTAAATGGTGTTTTGTTATGTGGTGGTGATTGCATATGATATCAGAGGGTGCTATTGGTTACAGTTTGTTTTCACATTTTTAAACAAATTTTGACTGCTTGGAATGTAATGTATGCAATACATTAAGCACATAAAACAGCAGTCATTTTTTTTTTCAATTATGCGGTTATAGATTTAACAGTTAACTGGTCCAGGGGAATTAATGCTTCAGCAGTGACCAATGGTAGTTCATTCTGAAAACAAACATTAGGTAGCCGTGCTAGAAGACTTAGTCCTTGAGAAAGCATTTACAGGTCATTTAATAAATTGGACATGTTTGTTCAGCCGTGGCATGTGTTAGTTTTTGTTAGCAGTGGGCATTTTTATTTCATACCGAAAACCAACTGCTAATTTAATTTAAAATACATTAATTATGCAACATAACTATGCTTTAGTGTACACTTTAATTTATGCTGTCTTCAGTTATCTTCATAAGTAATGTCTGACTTATTAAATATCAATTTTTGGAGGGAAATGAGATTTCACTGATGTACTGTTGAAATATAGCAGGAACCCTGCTTTTACCATAATGACCTGCAATGCAATGTTTATATTCAAGCTGATCATTTTTTGAGCTTAGCTGTGTGTTGGGGCCATAATGAAGCTGGCTGTAACGCTGGTGTAAAATGCCGCAGGGGATATCGGGGCCAGTTCAGACAGTTCTGTCAAACATGCCGTTTCAGTCATGGGGGCCTGCCAGTGCTAGTTTGATGTTTACTGTTTGTGCTGCTGTGCTAGGTGGTATGAGCTGTTTTAATCTGTGTAGCTAATTAGTCAAGGCCCCTAGGGAATCAGGATGCTTGTCACTTTCCAGAGTTGCTGTCTCTCATGATTTTATCAGTACTTGTGATATTTGGCTTATTTTTAAGGGTTCTCAAGAATTTCTGATTTATTTATTTATTTAATTTATTTATTTTTTTAAAACCTTCAAATTTGTAAAGATGTGCTCTCATCCAAAATGGCCATGTTCCTTTATTTTCAATGAGTCTGAAGTCTAGCTGATGCCAGGAAAGACGATGACCCTGTGATCAGTATGTGAGGACCAAACGGGATAGGAGAACATGGAGTTGCCAGAAATGAGAGTATGGAGGCAGTAGGGGAAACATTATGAAACTGAAGTACCAGAGTGCGACGTTTAAAGGAATGTGAGGAGCAGGAGGCAGACTGAAGGGGGGTGCAAGGGAATGTAAAATGGCAGAAAGAGAAAAAGTATGAGGGGTAGGAGACTGAAAGAAAAGGAAGAAATAAGAGTCAAGTGCACATAGAGATGTGGGGGACCATGGAGGGATGCTCGAGGAAGTTGCCATTCTTTCGAGTGATTGTTCACGTCCATTACACATTAGGTGTGCGCGCGTTGCTTGCACGGACGTCGGAAACTTTTTCCCTCAGCGGCTCCTGTCGGGCCGGCAGGGTCCCCCTCCCCCCCCCCGCCAGAGCGGCGCCCCACTCTAGCATATATATACACCTGCCGACTCGGCCCTCCCTCAGTTCCTTCTTACCGTCCGTGACGGCGTTGGAACAACTCTTATCTCTCGCCTGAGAGAGTCCCTTAGCGTTAATAGTTATCAGTGTTAATGTTACTAGTTAGCAGTCTGTTAGAAGATAGTTAAGCTCCTTTGTTTTAGTTGTTTGGTTAAATTCCGACACCGGCCCTGGGCGGCAGGGCATGCCGCACGCCCAAGGCTTCAAGGCTTGTGCCACATGCCGCAAGCCTATGCCGATTAGTGATCCCCACGACTCGTGTCTCCGTTGCCTGGGGGAATCGCATCAGAAAGAGCGCTGCAAGATCTGTAAGGCTTTCAAGCCCAGAACTAAGAAAGAGAGAGACTTTCGGCTTAAACAGCTACTCATGGAGGCTGCATTACAGCCCTCCACTTCGACTCATCCGACCGCGGCACCGTCAGCCTCGGTGCGGAGTGCCCCGGCATCGGTCCGTGATCCTGCACCGGTGGGGCACCCTAAGCCTACAGCACCGAAACAACAGGACCGCCCCCGGCACCGGTTGTCTTCGCCAACCAAATCGAAGGGCCAACCCAAGGCCTGAGGGCGCTTCCCACATAAAAAGGTAGCGCCCGTGAAGGACTCGAGTCCGCTAAAGGGCATTGCTGCCCCAGGACAGATCCCGGTGCCAGTGGCTCCGGCGCCAAAAGGCCCGTCGAGCCCCGGGATAAGCACCTCGAGTGAGGAGGAAGGGCTGGAGGAGCTTCTGGAACAGCCCTCCACGCCGGACACGTTTGAGGCAGCAAGGGACCTCATCGAATTGTCTGCGGAGAGCCCCCTCCAGGCCAAAGACAAACATCCGGGGCCGACACCGAGACTGCCATCCAGAGGCAAACCGGCAATAGTGTGCCCATCAAGGTCACCATCTCGGCACCATTCACAGCGCCGGTCCCGGTCGAGCTCCATCTCGGTGGACTCCCGGCTACCCTCGGCGCAGAGAGCCTCACAGGCGTCTTGCCCTAGCAAACGCCCGGCACCAGTCCAGCGTTCCCCGGCTCCTTATCCGAACAGGCACTGGGACGTTTCAGTCACGCGATCCCTGAGACCGACCACTAGCAGTTGTTCCCGGTCCCGAGGGCACCGGTACCGTTCCCGGTCGACAAGGCGCCGATCCCGGTCAAGAAAGCGCCGCTCTCCGGTACCGGACCGGCACTGTTCCACGGCACCACTGTGGCCCTCAAGGTCGCCGTCCGTGGTTTCTGAGGCAGACTCGGGCCATTCCAGCAGATATATCCACAGGGCACCAGCCAGCAGGGAACACCAAGCCCCTTGGCACCCACAGTGGAGCCCACCAGGACAGTGGCCATTCTGGACTCCATGGGCCTACCACACCAAGGCCCCCCGTCCAGGGCCTCGAGATCCGGCCTCTCAGGACACCGGTCCCGCTCCCCGCAGGGGCGCCCCTCCTCTCACAAGGAGGCCACGGTCTCCAGACCACCAGAGCAAGAGAGAGCTGACATGGCACCGAGCCCGGTACCGTCTCAGGCCCGCTCAGCTGGACAGACTCCAGAGGAGCTCCCAGCCGGTGAGGAGCTGCAGGAAGGGCTAGAGGAGGAAGCACAGAAGGCTTTAACTTCTTCCTCCTCGCCAGATGAAGCCGTGGCGGGCACGGCAGTATCAGGCCCTCCCCCGATTGACCATCGGGCGCACCAGGAACTACTCCGCCGAGTAGCCCTCAATTTGGGGTTACAGGCGGAGGAGACGGTAGAGCAGGAGGATCCCATGGTGGACATCCTAATCCCTGAAGGCCCCTCCAGAATCGCACTCCCGCTCATAAAAATGATAGTCTAATTATAAGACAGTATGGCAAACACCGGCCTCCAGTACACCAACTGCAAAGGGCGTAGAGAGGAAGTACTTCGCCCCCTCCAAAGGGTTCGACTTCCTCTTTTGTCACCTGACACCCTGTTCGCTGGTCGTATCCGCGGTCAACGAACGAGAGCAACATGGCCAACAAGCCCCGGCCCCCAAGGCCAAGGAGGCAAAGCGCTTGGACTTATTTGGTAGAAAGGTCTACTCGTCCGGGGGCCTCCAATTAAGGATCGCTAATCAGCAAGCGATCCTGAACAGGCACAATTTCAATTCTTGGGCATCAGTCTCTAAGTTTAAGGACTCCCTGCCACAGGGCTCGCAACCCGAGTTCGCAGCCATCGTGGACGAAGGGAAGGCGGTGGCCAAAACCTCTCTGCAGGCCTCCCATGACTCTGCGGACGCAACTGCCAGGACAATCGTGTCAGGAGTGGTGATGAGGCACTCGGCATGGTTACAGGCTTCAGGCCTTCCACCAGAGGTGCAAAACACCTTACAAGACCTCCCGTTCGAAGGGTCAGGCTTGTTCTCAGACCAAACGGATGCCAGGCTGCATAGCCTCAAAGACTCCCGAGCAACCCTCAAGTCGTTGGGAATGCACACCCCAGCGACACACAGGAAGCCCTTTAAGCCCCAACCGCTGCAGCAGAGGCAGTACCACCCTCGCCCCAGGCAGGAACTGTACCGCAGAAGGGGCAGAGACAACAGGCGTAGGCGAAACAACATGCCTAACCAAAACCAAGGCCAGGGCAAGCCGCAGCCTGGCAACAAACAAGGATTTTGAAGTTGCGATCGAGGACAGCGTACCGACCCTCACACCGGATCCTCCCCTATGTTTCAGGGACCGTTTGTCCCATTTCTACCGTGCTTGGTCCCGTATAACATCAGACCGTTGGGTCCTTCGCACGGTGGAGGTGGGATACACTCTTCAGTTCTCCTCGCCCCCTCCCTCCTATCCCCCATCCCTGTCCCTCTTCAGGGACACCTCTCACGAGCAACTCCTTATGCAGGAGGTGCAGGCCCTCCGCAGGGCAGGGGCGGTGGAAGAGGTCCCTCCAGACCTAAGAGGGAAAGGGTTCTCCTCCAGATATTTTCTTATCCCCAAAGCAAAAGGGGGTCTCTGCCCCATTTTGGACCTTCGCAAACTAAACAAATTCTTAGTGAAGGCCTGCTTTCGCATGGTCTCCCTTGGCGCTATTATCCCATCCCTGGATCCGGGGGATTGGTATGCTGCCCTCGATATGCAAGATGCGTATTTTCACATTACCATCCGCCCTGCTCACTAGCTGTTCCTGCATTTCACCATCAACTAGCACCATTTCCAATTTACGGTCTTGCCCTTCGGCCTGGCAACGGCCCCTCGAGTGTTCATGAAATGCATGTCCGTGGTGGCAGCCTTTCTTCGAAAAAGAAAGATGCGGGTATACCCATACTTGGATGACTGGCTCCTTGCGGGCAGGTCAGAGGATGAGGTTCGCTCCCACGTGACACTGGCGTTACATGTGTTCCACAAGCTCGGTCTCTTGGTAAATGTGCCCAAGTCCTCGCTGATCCCCACACAAAGACTGGACTTCATAGGGGCAGTCCTAGACTCGGTGGAGGCACGAGCAAGTCTTCCAGTTCCCAGGTTCCTGGCCATTCAAAGAGCTGTAACCTCCATTCAACAATTTCCCACAACTACAGCCAAGTGCTGTATGCAACTCCTGGGGCACATGGCGGCTTGCACCCAGGTAGTCAAACATGCCCGCCTGAGACTCAGACCATTACAGCTGTGGCTAGCCCAAACGTATCGCCCCAGCAGAGACCCCTTGGACCTTGTAGTGACAATCCCAGCTCCGGTCTCGAACTCCCTCCGCTGGTGGCTCGATCAACAGCACGTTTGCGAAGGGGTCCCCTTCACTACACCGCAGCCCACCCTGACACTAGTAACAGATGCGTCAGACCTGGGTTGGGGGGCACACTTAGGGGACCTACGAACGCAGGGCTTATGGTCCAGGGAGGAAATGTTGCTCCACATCAATGTGAAGGAGTTAAGGGCGTTTCGCCTCGCCTGCCAGACCTTTCACGCTACTATAGAAGGCCACAGCGTGTCAGTTCTGACGGACAACACTACCGCCATGTTCTACATAAACAAGCAGGGCGGGGCCCGCTCCTCTCCCCTCTGTCACGAGGCGCTCCTCCTATGGGATTTCTGTATAGCCCACTCAGTCCAATTGGTGGCAACATATTTTCCGGGGGTTCAAAACAGGTTAGCAGACCGCCTCAGCAGGTCGTATCACATGCACGAATGGACATTAAGAAAAGACGTCCTGCATTCAATCTTCCGGAGGTGGGGTTTTCCCCAGGTGGATCTCTTCGCCACCAAGGACAACAGCCAATGCCCTCGGTTTTGTTCATTCCAGAACCTCTGGCAAATTCCTTCCTAAAGAAGCTGACCAAATGCCTCACCAAGCTTACTTAGAAATCAAGCAAGCATACAGCCCATATTCTTAACCTCAAGTAGAAAATGGTATATATGTACAAAGGATTAATAGATATAGTAGACCATGTCACAGGCAGCACAAAACATATTTCAGTTATATCATACATACATTTATAAACACCCACCTATAAAGCCTTATGGGGTACGCTGTCACAGGGGTTTTCCCCAGGTGGATCTCTTCGCCACCAAGGACAACAGCCAATGCCCTCGGTTTTGTTCATTCCAGAACCTCAGCCCAGGCTCATTGGCAGATGCCTTCGCGATTCAGTGGGGCGGGAGCCTGAGGTACGCCTTCCCACCATTCCCGCTCATCCACAGGGTCCTGCTCAAGACCCGCAGGGACAAAGCGGCGATTATCCTCATCGCACCGGCGTGGCCGCGCCAGCATTGGTTTACGACCCTGCTGGAACTGTCATTGACCGCCCCGATTGCCCTACCTCTGCACCGAGACCTCATCACGCAGGACCGGGGTCGCCTACTCCACCCGAACCTACCGTCACTACATCTCACTGCGTGGAATCTCTGTGGCTAAAAGCTATGGAGAATAGGTGCTCCCACCAGGTCCAACAAATTCTCCTTGGTAGTAGGAAGCCCTCCACAAGAGCAACTTACCTTGCCAAATGGAAGAGGTTCTCCCACTGGTGCGAGCCTAATCACATACAGCCTCTGAAGGCCTCCATCCCATCAATACTGGACTACTTGCTGCACCTCAAACATCAAGGGCTCGTCCCCTCCTAAAATAAGTGCATCTGGCCGCCATATCGGCGTTCCACCCGGGAGAGTTGGGGCATTCGGTATTTTCTAACCCCACAGTAGTCCGATTTCTCAAGGGGCTGGAAAGGGTGTTCCCCTACTCATGCCCGCCGGTCCCTACATGGAACCTTAACCTGGTCCTAACTAAGCTCATGGGACCACCCTTTGAACCCCTAGCCTCTTGCTCTCTCATGCACCTCTCATGGAAGGTAGCGTTTCTGGTGGCCATTACATCGGCTAGGAGGGTGTCGGAGTTGAGAGCCCTCACTTCGGAACCTCCATATACAGTTTTTTATAAGGACAAGGTGCAGCTCAGACCGCACCCCAAATTCCTCCCTAAAGTGGTCTCGCAATTTCATATGGGGCAGGACATTTGTTTACCGGTGTTCTTCCCCAAACCCCATACGGACCCGAGCCAC
>NW_020664413.1:61796253-61878631 GCF_002925995.2 Terrapene triunguis | reverse complement strand
TGGACGTGAACAACACATCTCGAAGAACAACAGTTACGAAAAGGTAGGTAACCGTTTTTTCTGTCCCTCTCTAGCCACCTCCCTAATTAAAGGATAGGAAGAGTGGGGATAGCGCAGGACAGAATGGAAGCTACCCGGAGAGGAGAGGGTAAGCTGAGTCACCTCTGAGTCCTGAAAAAGGAGCCTACATTTTTTTGTATAGGTATTTAAGTTTTAATTTTTGAATCTGAGGTGATCTCATACAAACTGGGAGTGGATGATATTACCCTAAAGGTGAAAAAATTAAGCAGGCAAAAAATTGTGATAGTTAAGCGAGTGTTCTGATTTTTGAAGTCTGATCTATGATTTTTGTAGAGTGGAGGTTGCTCTTACTGCTTTCTGATAACACTGGTGTGGGCACATTAAAGCTTGTGCCTCCTTCTGTTTTATAGGAAGCTTCCATTCATTGTCCACTAACTCTCTCCCCACAAATGCATGTACCAGTCTGGGCACGCTGTTTATCCTCACCAGTACCTTCCTCCCTGATGAGGCTCTAGTCCCCACAGTTTTCAGGGCATAGGTGTTTGGGGCAGGTGGATATAGGTCATCACATACTGCCCCTTGAAAATGCATGGCCCAGTCTAATGTCTGCTCAGCTGTCTCCAAATTTGGACCAGCCCTGCAAAACCTGATCCTGTGTTCCTTCTGTCCCTTAAATTCTCCTTGATTTGCTTGTCCGTTACTCCTACTTAAGACCTGTTTTTCAAACTATATTTGCAGAAGCAGGAAACCTCTCAGAATAAAATATACGTGCATAGCATGAGGCTGCTTTTTACTTCAGTTAGCAGTTCCCCTCTCCATACAGTTCAGTTACCTTTTAGGTTTCTTGGCACTGCTGAATTCTAGATAATGCTGAAACATATTTCCCAGCTGACTGATGAATGGTAGCATTTGTAAAATAATTTTTTTTTAAGAAAGATTCTTGCTGGCTTCAACTCAATATTTTAAAATATAATTGCAAATACTTTCCACACTCACATTCAGTTTTTTGTTTTCTTTGTTTTTTTTCCTTTGTGGGTGCTGGGATGCAGAGGGTTTGGGGATGGGGAGGAAGGATAGCCTTACTGTTCATGCATTTGTCCTATCAACAGCTTTTGGACTAAAGTCTGTCCTTCCAGTCAAGGAAGGCTGGGTGTGACTTGTAGTGGTAATAATACATTTATTTTGGTTTCATTTAGTGCCAATCTAGGCTCAGGCTGCCTTTACTGGCCTCGGGAATGAATTTCTTCTTGGACTTGTAATGCACTGCCCCTACACCGCCAGCCTCAAGTTCCTTCTAATTATAGATTTGATTATACTCTGACTTCTTGAATTTGTCTGAGCTTTTTGTGGTTTGGTTTTTCTTCTGTATTTATTTGTTGTTTTCTTCCATGCAAGTCACATAGGATTGACCTGCTGCAATTTAACCAACACAGTAGGAATTCAAAACAGTATTTCAGATGGAAAAACAGCTTCTTTGAAATAGTCCCATCATGTCAGGGGATGGGGAACCGCGGCCAATGGGAGCTGCTGGGGGCGGTGCCTGAAGCAACAGCCACACCCCCCCTGTGCCCCTCCTTCCCCAGGTTCTGTCCGCTTCCCGGAGCGGTGCGGGGGCAGGGCAGGGCAGGCAGGCAGGCAGGGAGCCTGCCCTGCCCCCGGTGCGCGTCGGGCCGGAGCCACTCTTGGTAAACGCTGGGGGAGGGCAGGGGGGCCCCACGGGCCACGGGGAACTCGCGGGCCGCAGAAAATAACCCCTGCCCACGGGCCGCGTGTTTGAGACCCCTGGGCTAGATGGACCTTTTGTCTGAGCCAGTATGGCCGTTCTTATGTTGGCTTAATCATTTTAACACATTTAAAAAATATAATTTACTCTCTGTTTCAGCATTGGCAATAGTAATGTTTCACCTTTCTAGCATACTGAAAAATGGAGAATCCTGAAAATGTAGCATTGCTAATGGTCTGGGGTTGTACAGAGGAAAACACACTTGGTATTGCTGTCTATAAGTATATGAGGATAGGGCCAAATTCTCATTGCCAGCACAGAAACTGAGTAAACAGGCTTTGTAGTGAGGACATATACAGAAAATATCTGTGTCCTTTCTTGTCCCTTTCCCAATGTAGAACTAGAGCATGGGGCTTCTACTCTGTAACATCTACTATAATCTCCTGGTTTATAGTAGTAGCTTCGTACCCCCTTCATGGAGCTTTGTTCTGTGGATCTGTATAGTTATTGGTCCCACTGGCCCTGCCTTGAGAGAGCTTCTCCCCGCTCATGCACATGTACAGTCAGAGGGCAGAGTTCAGAGGTATTCATAGGAGTGCAGAGTCCCTCTGCATGGTCTTATTACAGCCTTCCCTCCCTGTAGTTTCACTGTAAGTATGATCCTCTACTTGCCACTTTATTGGGATGACTTAATATATTAGCTGTACACTATACAGAATGATCTAGTACTCCGTCCTCACTATTATTTTATCCCATTCACTTTTGTCCTTTTGTTCACAAAAGGAATACGTGGATAAATTATGTGTGTTCTACTTGTATCCATCATAAGTAGGCTTCACAGAATTCCATTTTGTATTTTTTATCATTTCAGTAGATATCAGTGTTTATTTTTAAGCATTGTTTCTATTTTTATCAATTTCAGTTTTCACAGTTGGGCAAAATTATGCATCTTAAGCGTGTTTTTTTTCCCCCTCTTAAATTTTCACCGTTGTGGCAATCCTGATATCCAGTGGCCTACTCTAACCACTGGAAACACTTCCTTTCAGGGTGACCTAAGGGCATATATACTATAGTCTAATTTAATAGCGTTATGAAAACTTAAATGAATACAGTGTATGTTTACAGTTAAATTATTCTAAGACGTGTGGCAAATTGCTGGCACTACTATGATGGGTCTCGTGCTTTCTCTTCTTGGGGGGGGGGGTTCAGGGCGCCATTTCTTGCCCCTGAACTGGAATATTAACTGCCCAACTAGTGTCCTAGAGGAGGGGAGTGGAGAGGGAGGGACCCGGACCCGGGCCCGCCCTCTACTCCGGGTCCCAGCCCATGGGCCCTAGGGATAGTGGTAAACCACTTGAACTAGCGGTTCCTTCCCCTGGGCTACTTCCCTCTCCTGCCCTTCAGCTTGTGGGCGGGGGGAGGACTTCCTGCCCTCCCTCTACACAAGCCAGGTGCCCCTTTACCTAGGGTCTTGGTCTTTTTAGCCCACCGCAGCACTTCTCCAAACTTTCCTCTGCTTCCCTCCAAACTGCTCTAACACCAATCCACTCTGTTTCTACTCCTTCAAACTGCTCTCTGCTTCAACACCAATCTTCTCTGCTCCAACTCCTTCCCCTGTCTGATTGAAGCAGGGGTTTTTTATCAGGTGTCTGACTTCAGGTGCTCTAATTGGCTTCAGGTGCTCTAATTAATCTATAGCAAACTTTCTTCCCTCTACAGGGAATAAGGCTCCCTTCTAACCCTTTCCTGCTGCCCTCTGGCCATGCTGTATCACGGGCCAAAGTCTGCTCTCAGATGTGGGCATGCAACTCACATTGACTTTAGAGGGAATGATAAATACATACTTGATGGCAGAATTGGCTGTGAATACAGTTAGTCCAAGATCTGATACTGCAAAATAATAACAATAAAATGCCTTTTTTTTTTTGCATGTGAAGGATAAGGGTACAGATACTCCACTACTGATAATGACCTGTTTTCATCAAATAATGTATTTCATAGTTTAACAAGCTCTTTCTTTATCCATTGTAGTTTGGTATCTGAGCATGGATATCTTTACTGGCACGCTGTCTTCATACCATATAAGTGACATAAGACTAGCTCATTCTTCCTCTTTCCACCTGTGTAGGCAATTCCTCTTGTGTTTAGTGTTGTTGATCTTGGTGAAGAGGGTTTTTCCAAGTTCTGTGCACTAAACAGGATTTGAATCAGATAGTGTCTCACCTTGATAGTACAAACAGGTTACAGATCTTCAGTACACAGGCTGGAATTCTCCTCCAGCCCGGATCACCTCCCCAGTTCAAAGTCTTTGTCCTCCAAACATGTTTCCAGGTGTTGAGTTGTGGGGGGAGTGAAGCCAAGTGGTGGTGATACTTCCTCTCTTTTATAGTTTCTTCCAGCTTCCTGGAAAGAACCTTTGCTATGATGTGGGTCAAGCAGCCTTCATTGTCTATGTGCTATCACTGAGAAGTCTCCATATACAGTTTCTGGGATAGTCCTGGGGAGTGTGGATTCCCTTTAGTGGACCATCAGCATATCTTGCTCCTCCATTGTTATACCTAAAAGGCTGGTTGTGGGTGTTACCAACCTTCTGACATATTTCATTAATGCACATACAGCAAAACATCATAACTTCACATACAATGATAGCACACACAATCCAACAGGATATTAATGTTCAGCAGATCAAGACTTTTAAAATGATACATCACAAGGCATACTTCGTACAAAACATATCATAATTATATGACAATGGTGAATATGGGGGTTCCAGGGTGTTGCTTTGAGGCACAGAGTACCACAGAAGTTACATGTTGAAATACTGCTTTTTGTGACCCTGCGACTCAAATACATTTGAATGTTAAAATAACTCTTTGCGGGGTGAAGTACCATATGCGATCTATTTACTTAATAGGCACATTGACCAAAATTCATTGACACCAGGGATGAACTTGACTTAATAATATCAAGAGGTCTGTTTAGAACTCTACTAGTCATTACAGAAAATAAACGGATACGTATCACATTGTACAAAGTAGGTAATTTAACAGTCCTGGAGAGGAATTTCTTAAAACATAACACTTGAATCACACAAATCTGTAATTGTGCTCATAAAATTGGTTAAAAAAATAAAATAAACCTAACCTACTGTACAGTTACAGCTTTGAGTAGCATGGCATATATAATTGCTAACTGTTGAGTCGTGCCTTATCAGAATAGAATTGTCAGTGAGATGACATCTATGGAGGCTTGTGGAAGTCATCAGTATGACTTGACAGAAATAGAAGTGGTTTGGGTTTTGCTAGTAGATTTATTGGAATTCTTTTAAAATCTGTAACTTGCTTTAACTGATCTAGTTCAGTAGTTCCTCTTGCTTTTGGAATATATAAGAGAAAAACAGCTTTGTATAGGAAAGCTGCAATATCTGTTGAATGATGAATATAACGTTGGGTGCAATGAACTTGTACCAGTTCTTAATTAAGGAAATGAGATGCTGATGTTGTATTGTGTTAACCTAATTAGATGTCCTCTGAAGGCAAGTGAGATGCTTGCAGCAGTTGAAAGTGCATTTGTTAAAATGTGCTTGTCTTTATTCTTGGACTAACCAGTATTTCATCTTCTTCACAGCAACTATAGTTCTGAATGGAAGTGGCTTGTAGACCGAGCTAAAGTTGGCTGCCGTTGGACATGGCTTCAAGCCCAGATTTCAGAGCTAGAATACAAAATCCAACAACTAACTGACCTTCACAGGCAGATACGAGCCACCAAGGTATTGTCTCTGTGCTCATAAGTGGGCTCTTCAAATAATCCATGTACAGTGTCTCCAGTAATTTTTTTTTTTAACAGTTCTGGTATCCAAGCAAAGTATTGCAAAGAATTACAAAGGTTAATGAGAAGATGTCAGAAACAAGAAGCATGGTGATCTAGAGGGCATGAGCACAGGGTTGGGAGTCAGGGACTCCTGAGTTCCAATCCCTGCTCTGTCACTGATTCACTGTGGCTTTAGGAAAGGGACTTTAGTTTCCCTATCTATAAAAAAGAAACAGTAATTTTTCGTGCCTACTATATAAAAATATTTTGGGGACTAATAAGTTAATGTTTTTACAGTACAGTGCTTTGAATATGTCAAATGCTAATTATAATTAAAATTACAGTATGATATCAACTGTTTTGTTTGCACAGGTTTGAAATAAAAAGTAAGGAAGTCAAGATTGCTAAACTCTGATAATGTTTTAGGAATGTTATGCTAAATCACGCTATTCTTAGCACTTCAGTTCTGTAGGCCAGCCAACTCATTCCCTGCATAGGAAGCCAAAAACTCGTCAAGTTCCTGCTCACTAATTGTTCCTGTTGTAGGGGTGGTGGTGGAAATAGTTTCTAGGGCTTGCTTTGCCCCTCTCCCTCTGTGGAACTATCAAGGAGGTCCACCCATGGAACTCTTGAAATCCATGTAGTGCCTATATGTATGTCCTCTGTCTCTGCACCCCTTCACACCCCACACCTATCAGCATGACTGGGGGGGGGGTTGGAAAGAAATATGCAACATGGCAGTGACTAAGAGCCAGTATTCTTAATCATGTATTTCCTTAGTGGTAGGAGGTATGTGTCCCAACCCCATCCCTTCTGAGAGGATAATGCTGCAGAAGTGATACTTCCTCCCTCACATCTGGGTCAGTCTCCTCAGATTGGAATTTCTCTCTGCTTCTGCAAGTGGATGGGGATGATTTGGCCCTATATTTTTAATCACATCCTTTGCAATTTTTCATCCCCTTTTATCAACAGTGTTGTTCAGTCTTTGGCTTTATATTACTTAGTGAATGTCGATATCTGTTTGCTTTGCCGTTTAGATTGTTTATCCTGTTTCAGTTTTTAAAATAATTGGGGATTTGATTTGTATAGTTTGAATATTGTACCAAGGCAGTAGCTATGAAAAGGCATGAAAGCTGATTGACTAACTCTTTCTTTTCGGTCTCTTGGCTGGCAGGTAGTACACTTAGCGCACAAATTCTAATGCTAAATTTTTAATTCTAAATTTTATGATTTGGGATTTTTTTAATATGAAACAAATGTGAGTTTACAATGTTTTGGGGAGGTGAAACATCTAGTTTGAACACTAAACTAGAGTGGTATGGGGGGAGATCCCACTCTGTTGGCATCCAGGGGTACCAGGTGAGAGCAATCCCTCTTCCCTACCCATATGGATTCAGAGGAGGAAGAGCAGGGCTCTAGGGAGCCGAGAGACTCTTCTCATTGGAAAACAGTCACCCATAAAAAGTCATTGGAAAACCAAAAACTGCTCTGTTGCCAAAACTAAATGCTTTGGTTTTCAGGTTCTCGGTTTTTTGGGGGGGGCGGGGGTTGACCAACAAAAAAAACATATTTCTTTTTTATTGTATTTTTCTGTGGCAACTCTCACTTCCATTTTCCAACCATTTCTGCTTACAGTCCCCCTGGCTACAGGCCAGCCTCCTCTCCTTATCCTCCCACCTTCTCTCCATTCCTCTTCCCCTTTCCTTTTTGTTTCTCCCAACCCCTAACCCTCCCCTGTTAATGTCTCTCATCCCTTCCTTTTTTAAAGTCTCTTGTTTCTGTTAACTCCTTTCCTTTCTTCTTTCCCCTCTCCCACTCCAGTTGTGCAATATATTAATTAAAAAAACTCCAATGAAAAACAGTTTTTAAAAAATGGACTTTTGCCTGCATCATGTGGCTTGTGTGTTCTTTCCCTTTCTTCTTCTCTTTTTGAATGTTGTGTTTAGATTGTAAATTCTTCAGGGCAGGGACTGTGTGTCTTCCTTTTTGTTTGTAGAGTATCTACTATAACTGAATCGTGCTTTGTGCCTTTTTGAGTACCACACAAAACAAGTAATAAATAAGCTGCATACTAGAAAATCAAGGGAAGATTGCCATAGCAAATATCAAAGTAGGCTCGAACTACGTATTTTTCTCTTGTTCTAAAAGTCTTTTGTTGATGTGAATGGCAAAGAGACATGATTACTTTACAAAATGCAACAAAAAGGATTTGAATTTTCTTTTTCCTCCACCCTGAACCAAGGTCTGTGACTGTCAGCTTGCATTAGAGAGATTCAAGGCTGGCAGATCCTTCCTTTTGACCTAAGAGAAGGATTAGAAGAAACTGGATTTCTCTGGTCACAAGGCCTAGTTTTCAGCTGCTCTGGCTGTGGGGACCTCAAATTATCATATATGATAATGGTAAAGTACACTTATGTTTGGGATAAGCGTTAGTCACACCTGGACCATCGCCTGATAATTAGCACAGAGAAACCAGAACCAGCCTGATGGAGGGCCAGTATGTCTGCAAACATTTCCATTCAGTGGACATGTAGGTCATGTGGGGAGGGATAGCTCAGTGGTTTGAGCATTGGCCTGCTAAACCCAGGGTTGTGAGTTCAATCTTGAGGGGGCCATTTAGGGATCTGGGGCAAAAATCTGTCAGGGACGGTACTTGGTCCTGCTGTGAAGGCAGGGGACTGGACTCGACTCAGTGACCTTCAAGGTCCCTTCCAGTTCTATGAGATGGGTATATCTTCATATAATTACCACACCTAGGTTCACTGCAGCAGTTCTTCCGTTTTTAACTTTGCTCTTGGGTACACAACTTGCTGTTTAGTTTGAACAATACTATCGATCTATACCTATCTCATAGAACTTGAAGAGACCCTGAAAGGTCAATGGAGAGATTCAAGAAGACAAGGGCATCTCCATGTTGCTTATGTCCCTCCCAGTTTTCCTTCTAAAAAAAAAAAATCCTTATTCTAGATTCTAGGGCTAGTTGCCACTGAGGCAGGACTCAAGGTGTCATTGTGATGTTGGGGAGGACCATCCAATAAAATCACAAACATGGAAGCATCACAGGAGCCTCAGCAAAGGCAGAGACCATCTTCCTATTGGGTATTAGAAGCTATAGAGGCTTCTTGATTGAGTTCCACATCATACCGTTCCTTCTTCCTCCATAACTTTTAAGTGAGCACACTCATTAGAAATCAAAACATGAGAAGATGAAGTGGGAAGATCCCATCCTTTCATCACTGAATAGTAGCTCTGATTTATATCTGGATAGCTCTAAGTACCAGATTTACGCTCCCAGCTAATGCCACCAAATTCCAAGTTTCTGTACGCTTTGCTAAATGGAGAAGAAACATGTACGTTCAGGCTAATGGCAGTTTAGCATGACCAGTTGAGGAAATAGGTTTGGTTGTCTCAAAGCTCTGTTTTGGTTATTGTTTTATTTTACTATATGCAATAATGTCTCTGACTTTGCAGTTTCTTATTTTAGGAAACTGATTTCAATGCTTTTTACACTTTATTTTTGTAATATTTCTTGTGGAGAACAAAGTAAAGTGTTTTTTTTTGTTTGTTTTTTTTAAAACATCTGGTGTTCATTACTATGAAAGGCGATATTTATCTTTTTAAACTATTTATACTCCAGATGAGATACCGCAAAAATACATTGAGGCTGATATCTTATTCCTGCAGATGGCCTTGAAGAACAATGGGATTCATAGAAAAATACTTTATATAGGATTGTTGCCTCCATAAATACAAAACCAAGAAAATGCATAACTCAAAAAAACCCACCAATTTATCTTGAATTATGATGAAAGACTGTTTGTGTTGTTTCATGCTTTGATAGATTAGGGAGAGAAACCTTGACATTTTGCGTGGGTGGCAGCAGTGGGTGGGGGAGGGGGAAGGGAACATTTTAAAGACTTGCAGAGTAAACCTCTGAGCTGTAAAGATGTTAACTAACTTGGAAATCAAAGGCTGGTGGTTTTTTTTTCTACAAAGAGGAAATCATCGTAAAACTTCAGGCAAAGGATCACATACTTGATATAATCAAGTATGGATTTCTAATTTGAATTTTGGCACAGGCTCTGAAGCAGTCCTATGACACATTGTAGATTTAGCGCTGCTAAGGAAAAAAATGAATGTTACAGCTTTACTATCACTTAAATTCATTAAGTAGTATTTACATATTGTATGTACTGGGCATACTCAAAACTGTTCCAAAGAGTTGCTGTGGGCTTAAGAGGTATGTTCCAGGTTGACTGCCACTTGAAAATGATTTAGGAAGGTTAATTTGTTGTCCACCAACTGTTTTCAATTGCTGTTGTCTAGGGGATGGTGATCTTAGAAGAATTCCCACTTCCAAAAGACATTTTGAAGAAGCAAACACAATTGACAAACCCAGAAGCTTTATTAAACACCACGGGGAATTCTCAAGCTAACCTTGAGAGACAGGATTCTTTGCCGGAACACGATTTTGAAATGTCACCAAGCAGCCCTACTTTACTTCTACGAAACATAGAAAAACAGGTAAAGTAAAATAAGAACTGAGTGTCAAATGGAGCCAAGTGACCTATTACAGAATTAGGGCAAGCTACGTGGTATTTATTCACAGAACCGTAAAGATATTTCACATTCCTAACAGTGGTTGCTGATGAATTTAAGATCTTAAATAAATAAATTGGTCACTAGGTTTACAAATTAACTTTTCATTACTAAAGTGTCTATAATTCTGTTTTGATTTAATCAAAGTGGCCATTTTTTGCTTTAGAGAAATAAACATCAGGTTTCTGCACAACAACTCTAACAGTTTCCCATGTAACTTCTTGTCCTTAACAATTTAGTTTAGTGCATTTGTGCTACTGTTTCTCATTTCACAAAATTGTAGTCCTGTAAATGAGTGCAACTTTTCTGTGAAAGTATGTTACATTTAAAAAAAAAACACCCCACCTTTGTTCACCTTCTCTCCCTAACAAATATAGGGCCAATTCTGTGAAAAGTTACATCTCTGTAACCCCACTAACTTCTGTGGCATAGGCATTGCTGAGAACAGAATTTTGATGCATAGTGTCCCAAATATTAATTTCCAAGTTGGATTCTAGGAAATATGGTGTAGACGCTAGAAGGTTTTCCTTTCCCTACAAAGTGTGCAATTAAAGATATAAGGGGAACATGTTGGTGAACCAACTATAGGAAACTTGTTAGGATAATGTGGAGTAAAACTTGCCTTTTTATTATGTCAAACAAAGAAAATATAAGATTGATCATACATTTAGATACATCACTGGGAAATCTAGTAATCTAGTAAACTTTTTAAAAGTCAGATTAAAAGTACTTTCAGGTACTACACCTGTTCCATACTGCCCCTGCAAAGTTTTTGTGACTTTATGATAACATTTTCCTATTTTTAAAATGTTTCCTCTCCTGTTTACTGTGAAAGAGGAAACAATAAAACACAAAGTAAACTGGAGGGTATGTTTTAGAATGTCCCCTCTTAACCTGCTTACTTGGAGCATTCAACATGCAGTTCTTTGCAAAATATCTTTAAAGCAATTAAGGTTAAAGTAACATTTGAGGTTTTTTGAGGTGCCGAAAGACAGCTTTAAAAGTGTGCTATCATCTGAAAAATTTCTGAAATTATGGTCTTCCTTATTTATTGACTTGCAAATTCCGTGTTATATTTGCTCACATTATAAATAAAAAGATAGTTTATCTAACTGCCAGCTCTGCAAATCAACCTACATTCGGAGACAAGCTTGTGGTTTTTTTTCTTTCACATATCACCAGCAATAAATCTGCTATAGGTCAGGGTGGGCAAACTTTTTGGCCCAAGGGCCACATCAGGGTTGCGAAGTGGTATGGAGGGCCGGGTAAGGAAGGCTGTGCCTCCCTAAACAGCTTGGCCCCTGCCCCCTATCTGCCCCCTCCCACTTCCCACCTCCTGACTGCCCCCCTCAGAACTCCCGACCCATCCAACCCCCCCTGCTCCTTGTTCCCTAACCACTCCCTCCCGGGACCCCCTGCCCTTAACCGCCCCCCCAGGACCCTACCCCCTATCCAACCGCCCTGCTCCCAGTCCCTGACTGCCCCCCGACCCCTATCCACATCCCCGCCCCCGACAGGCCCCCCGGGAATCCCACCTGCTATCCAACCCCCCCCGTCCCCTGACTGCCCCCTCCTGTGACCCCCCCAACCACCTCCTGGGACCCCGCCCCTTATGCAACCTCCCCCATCCCCTGACTGCCCCCTCCCGGGACCCCGTGCCCCTAACCGCGCCCCCGGGACCCTACCGCTTATCCAGCCGCCCTGCTCCCAGTTCCCTGACTGCCCACCTGACCCCTCTCCACATCCCCGCCCCCGACAGGCTCCCCGGGACTCCCACCCACTATCCAATCCCCCCTCCGTGTCCACTGACCGCCCCCTCCTGTGACCCCCCCCTCAACCGCCTCCCGGGACCCCGCACCCTCTCCCGGGACCCCCTGCCCCTAACCGCCCCCCTGGGACCCCACCCCCTATCCAACGCCCTCCCCCCAGCCCCTTTCGAAATGTGGCCCTACGAACATGGGCGGAGGAGTAAGGAGGAACAGTGGCAGCTGCGCAGCCGGAGAGAAGTGGCGATTTCCCCTTTAAAGCGCCGCTTCTCTTTGGCCGGCTGTGCGGCCGCCCGGTACTCTTCCGGCTGCGTTCGCCATGCTCCTGCCACCTGCACCTCCCGCCTGCTCCCCCGAGGCTGTGGGTGAGCCTCCCTTCCTGCCCTCCCCGCGGGGGGTGCGCCTGTGCTGAGCTGCCCGGCAGCGCAGTGAGCTGAGGCTACAGGGCAGGGGAAGTAGCAGGGGAGGGGCCGGGAGGCTAGCCTCCACGGCTGGGAGTTCAGGGGCCAGGCAGGACGGTCCCGCGGGCCGGATGTGGCCCGTGGGCCATACTTTGCCCACCTCTGCTGTAGGTCAAACTATGGCCTCAGTTATACCTGTGTAACTTCACTGTCCAAAAGGATACCTTCGTTTAAGCAAAATCCTCTTCTTATTTGTGAACTGAAAAAAACTGTTACGAATTGGTGAGACACCATAAGCCTGGAACCTTTTAATAATGCCTTTTTGCCATCACTTTTCAGAACAGAATCACTTTGAAATCATGGTTATTTTCCCTCATACTTTGAAACATCTGCAGCTATTCTCATCCTTTTGTGTTCATTTGACTTCAGTATCAGTGCTGTATTCAGTCTGTTAAATTTTTTTGGCATCTTGTTTGGTTTGGTTTGTTTCAGACTTTATAACTGACTTGCTATTTCTCTGCTTGAAGATTTTATTCACATACGTAAAACCTTTGTTATCACAACACTTTAACATTAATTCACAGAAGAGGCATGACTAAAAATGAAATGGAAAGTGTTTTCTCTCATATATGTTAGTCCTTGAAAGTACACCTCTACCCCGATATAACGCGACCCGATATAACACGAATTTGGATGTAACGCAGTAAAGCAGCACTCCAGGGGGGCAGGGCTGCACGCTCTGGCGGATCAAAGCAAGTTCGATATAGCGCAGTTTCACCTATAATGCGGTAAGATTTTTTGGCTCCCGAGGACAGCGTTCTATCGGGGTAGAGGTGTACAAATAAAGGTTTCATGAGAAGAAGTCTTAAGAATGTTTGCTTTAAATAATCTTACTTTTGGAATAGTGAATCCTAGTAAATAAAAAAGTTAGGCATGTGTCTGCTATTTCAATCTACTATGATAAAGCTCTGTCCTTGTCTCCCTGGGTCCCACACTTCCTGGCGGATTTCGCTAGCCTCAGAGGCTCACTGTGACCCTCCACGTAGCCCTTCTCTCCGTAGGGGCAAGGGTCACAGCTTACTGAGCCATTTTCATCATAAGCCAGCAAGGGAGGTGAGGAGAAGCTACTCTCCCTTGCACAGTCTCTGTTGTCCTCCAGTCTCAGTGATTAATTTGGGAGGGAGCCCGGGGCTGCCCTCTACTCTGGGCTCTAGCCCAGGGATCCTAATAGTATCAGCTATGGTAGCTGACCTTTTGGAAACAGGACGCATACAATTCCCTGGGCCACTTCCCCACAGTAGCCCCCACTTCCTCAATATCTACTTCACCCTTCCCTCAGGGCCTCCTTCCTTGTGCCTGATATGGTTTGTACTGCTCCGTTTCTCCCACAGTGCGGCTTCCTCCTACAGCTCCTGACACGTGCGCCCACCTGGCTAACTGGGAGGCTTATAACTAGTTTCAGCCAGCTCCTGATTGGCTTCAGGTGTCCCAATCAACTTAGCTGTCTTCCCTGCCTTCTCGAAAGATCTTAATTGGCCCCAGGTGTCTTAATTGACCTGGAGCAGCTGCCATTTGCTTATCCTGGTAACAGGGATTTGTTTAGCCTGTGGCTAATATCTCTGTCTCCCACTACTTACTAGAGCCATCTGGCCTTGCCCCGTCACAATACATAATTTATATTAGCAAAATCAAATTATTTAGTACTAAGTCAGTTTCACCTAAATAAGCTAGTGAGTAAATTTGAAGTCAGAGTAACCATTAAGGTTTGACATTCAAAGACACTGTGAAATGTTATCTGGACTCTGTCCACAATTCATCACTTCATAAGAAGGAATTCTTAGTCTTAAAGAATTAACTGCATCTATGTTTCACGCAATTCTTGAAGTCAAAATTTTTTATATGGGGTCTTGCAGTGTAGTTTTGAACATGCCGTTAAGTAAGAATAAAGGTATGGATTTATATCCCTTCTAGCATCCTTTTGTTTCCATTAGCTCTGACTGTACCTAAACTGGTCATTCTTATACCTCGTCTCAACCAAAGTGAGCAACTAAGAGGATTCTTTAAATGACCAAACTATTTTGTTTTATCAACCAACAGAACATACGATAAAAAGTAGGAAGCCAGATTTTTTTTCTCTTGAGTCAATCTTGAAGCCCAGTTCAGAAGTCATGAACTGCAGCTGTATCGTCAGGTGCAAAGTTTCTTCTACCATTATTAATCATAATTATCATTATGTAAGTTAAAATGTGTTCTGCAGGTTACTTAAAGGTTCAAGTTTAAGGTTTTTTTTCTTAAATATATTGCTCTAAAAATATCTAAACTGTGTCCTTGGCAGTGGTTCAACAAGAGTCTAACAAACATAATGTATTGGTTTTTAAAGTTCAAAATATGACTTGTGAAATAACAAGCATAACATTTTTGATATGTACAGAGATTTTGTGTTTACTTGTTCATCATGGAGAAAACTAGATCAAGAATACTAAATGGGGGTTGAGGGGACACATTTTAGATTGATGCTTGGTGTGAATGAAAAGTTCGGCTACTGTGTTTTTCAGAGTGCTCAGCTGAGTGAAATCATCAATAATCTAATTGCTCCACTCAATCTGTCCCCCACGTCCTCTCCTCTCTCTTCCAAGTCCTGTAAGCAGAAACAACTGGTCAATGGCATATCTCTCAGGTAGGTGACTGTGTGGTGTAATTTTTGTTTCTTGAGAACAGGCTAGTACTGTAACCTCAGCAGTTTTTTTGTAATGTTAAGTCAGTCGAAACTAGTAATTTTACAGTTATAAATATAAAAAGGAGAGAACTTTTGCTTCTGAACTTAATTAAAGGTAGCAGCTTTGCTTTTGACATTAAAATATTTTATCAGTTTTGTTCCTGAGGTTGCCATAAATTCCACAGACTATTACACACATGTGAAATCTTCATATGACAAACACAGCTGTGAAGTGGGGTGAAAATAACACAGTAGGTAAGATCATTCATCATTGCAGACTTAAAATTGTATTTATTGTGCCAGAATGAATTCTTCTGACGACAATGATGTACCGTATATACTCGTTCATAAGCCGAATATTTTTGGTAAAAAAGTGACTCGTCAAAGAGCGGGGTTCGGCTTATAAATGGGTCTGCACCAAAATTTGATGATTTTTAAACTCTATGGCAGGGATCGGCAACCTTTGGCACGTGGCTCGCCAGAGTAAGCACCCTGGCGGGCCGGGCCAGTTTGTTTACCTGCCGCGTCCACAGGTCTGGCCGATTGCGGCTCCCACTGGGCACGGTTCGCCGCTCCAGGCCAATGGGGGCTGCGGGAAGCGGCGCAGGCCGAGGGATGACCTGGCCGCCGCTTCCTGCCGCCCACATTGGCCTGGAGCGGCGAACCGTACCCAGTGGGAGCCGCAATTGGCCGGACCTGTGGACGCGGCAGGTAAACAAACCGTCCCGGCCCGCCAGGGTACTTACCCTGGCAAGCCGCGTGCCAAAGGTTGCCGATCCCTGCTCTATGGAATCATTGAATTGAATATCTAATACATTGTCGTTTTGTTTACGTGGAGCGTCTGCAGGCATGGAGCCCCTCAGCTCCCTGTGGCCACAGTTCGCTGTTCCCAGCCACAGGGAGCTGAGGGGCTCCGTGCCTGCAGACGCTCCAGGTAAACAAAACGTCCCGACCCCCCAGCGGCTTATCCTGACAGGCTGGGAGCCAACATTTTCCAACCCCTGAAATATAGGGTTGGCTTATGAAAGGGTCATACAGTTTTTGCTATTTTTACTTATCCATCTTGGGGGGTTGGCTTATAAACGAATGGGCTAATGAACAAGTATATATGGTAATTGATTAGACTTTGGAGTATGTTGTCTGAGAATAGTCCTGTTTTATGTGATGACTTTCCTTTTTTAACAATGAAAACACTTCTTTAATAAGAAAAAATATTAAGATATCATAATTATATATTGCAAACATTCAGTGATTGAGTTATCTTTTTGATAATTTACTTTCCTGCATGATTATAGCATATTACTTTGTGGAAATGAATAGCAGAAAAATGTTTGTCAAGATGCCATTTTGCACTTGTTTACAAATTGCATCTTTCAAGATGCAAGATCTTACAAATTGCATCTAAAATACTGTACTAATAAACATTAGCTTCAGAACAAAATTGAGGTAAGTACTATCCTTATTTTACAAAAAAATGTAAGCACAGAGGGTGTGTGATCTTGAGAGATTAGAAGTCTGCTTTTGCAGAGCTGCTGAGTACCCACAACTGCTGTTGATATCTGTGGGAGAAGAGAATACTTGCCATCTGTGGAAAATCAGGCCCCTTATGACTCCCCTAAAGTCACAGAGTGTGTTTATGGCAAAGTTTGGAGCAGAAGAGAAGTCTCCAGACTCCTTGTCCTGTGCCTTAACCATAATATTGTGATTTCAGAAGTTATCTTTGATTTGTTTAACCAAATTTATTTCTAGAAATATTTTCGGAACTTTTTAGAATGAGATCTGTCAAATTTTAAACTATACTTGCGGGGGAGGGAGGAGAAATTCCTTGCCTTCTGCTGTACGCTACTCTTCTAGTATAGTCTTGCTGTCATGTCTTAGCCCAAAAGATGTAAACTTGGGGGGAGGAGGTGGGGGAGCACTGTTATGTACTTGCTATAGGGTTTATAGGTTTTTGATTGTTTGCAAGTAATGTAAGAAATTTTCAACATGTTTAACTGAGGTTTGAAATAGAAAGTGGAAAAGGGAAATATTGTGGAGGGTGATACATAGCAGAAGGGGGAATTCGGTTTATTTGTGCTGTCTGATTTTTAGTAGAACTATGTTATGGGGTTCGTGTTTTTTGTATTTGTTGGAGGCACATAGTGTTCATACACGTGTCTCTTGTTTTATCAATCTAAATAAATGAATCACTGACAGTAGATTTGGAGTATTTTTCAAAAGAGTGAGTCCTTTTTTCACCACCTTCCAACTGTGTGTAATAGCTGTCATCCGTGGGGCGTGGAGGCAGGCATTGTTTTCTGGAGAAGCATTTACTGCTTGTCAGAGGAAGAGGGTAGAATGAGAGGGCTGCAAAGCAGTGAAATACTACTGGTAGAGAGCAGTCCATACAAACTAAATTGAACACATTAAAAAGCAAACATTGGAGCTTCTGAATTCCTGTCTCTTACCCAAGCCACTTGTGTTGGTCGGATTGACTTTTAATTCACAGAGGGCAAAATGTTCTGCTCTGAACCAAGACTTTCGCCAGTGCACAGAATGGTAGCACAGAGTGGTAACCCCTGTGAGCTCCCTTGGCTGCAGGAGGGTTTGGTTGGTAGGTCCACCTAGGGTGTGTCTACATTGCAGCTGGAAGCGAGCCGCCCAGCCCAGGTAGACAGACTCACTCTAGTAGTGTGGCCCAGGCTGGAGCTCCAGCCTGTCTACCTGGGCTGGAAGGATCACTCCCCGCTGCAATGTAGATATACCCCTAACGTTTGATTCAGTGGCCCCACCCCCCTCCATCCCCCCCATTATGGTGCATAGGCAACATTTGCAGAATGGCGGGGGTTGCAAACCCTCTATATAGGCTCCCTGTATCCTTCCTTCCCATTAGAACAAAAACTTACTGTTTAACTATGGACAAAGCCATCTGTGTTTGAAGAGAGGGTAAGATTTGCCCTGTGAGTTGTACCCAGCTCATTAACATTAAAGAGGTAACCTTGCTGAGGAAAACTTGCATGAGAATGAGCCTTGCTTTTGTTGTATTCCAACTTTGCTTAATGCAGCTCCCGACATCATATCCTTTTGCCAGCAGGTGGAAAGAGTAAACAAAGAGAAATTCATTGTAACCTCCCCCTGTAAATGAAGTTGTGAGGACTGAGCGCACACACTCTTGACAGATCCCCACTGTTGGGAGCAGGCATCTTAACTCCTCTTTGTCTAGAAAACAACGACAGTTGGGCTTGCACATGTGAGATGCACCCCTCCATGGATCCAAACTGGGAAAAATGTATATAAAGGATCTAGTCTCCAACTGCTCTCAGTTCTTTTTCCTGGGACTAAGCATTGGAGTCTCTGCATGGTTATTCATCCTGACTGCACTGCAGACAACCTGTTTTTCTAAATGCTTCTATTTAGTTGATAGGTTATAGTTAAACAACATTTAAAATTGATTAGTAGGTTGGTGCTTGGCTTAAGACAGCTAGGTCCGTGTCAGTCATTGCACAATTCCAGATTGGTGTTTGTCCGTGTGATGTGCAGTTCTGATCTGGATATCATCCATTTCTTGTTCTAGAATAGTCATTGTCCATTCTGTTACTTCTTGTTTTGTGGTGTCCTACAATATTTTGATGCAGATGGTGAACATCATGAGAAAATGTCTAGATGGACCAGCACACCAAATGCCTTCAGAGCTTGAGGGGGGGAAATCTAAAGAACAGGCACCGTGATCTGAGCCTTCATCAGATCTGAAGCATAGGAAGAAGTCAGATGACTTTTTATCTGCCAACAGACCCTCCTCAATCTTTCTCTCTTCCACCCTTAAGAAATCACAACATGGATCTGGGCAGTTGTCCAGTGCAAACTGATCCTTCACTTAGTCACTTCTCCAAGGCTGCTTGCCTTTGGCTGATGACTCCAGAGGGTTTTCACTCCCATTATTTTCTAATCTCAAATTAAACGGGTGAGTCTTCAAACTTTATTATAATGGAGAGCCCAGATCAAAATCAGGTGGAAATTCAGGTTTTGTATGGTTAAGCTGGCCGTTGTTACTCCTATAAATTGTCAAGATTGATTCTAAGCTCTTGACAGAAATATGTTCTGATACATTTCAGTCAGGGCTAGACATAGGAAGTACCTTGGATTCTGGGTAGACACACAATCCTTGTGCTTCAGTGTGGTCCTCAAGTCTTCACCAAATGCATCATGGTGATTGTGGCCCATCTAAGATGCCTAGGGATACGGGTAACCACAAATCTCTTGTTTGTCAAGGCCCAGTCTCCTCGGTGAGTTTCTTCCTAAAAACATAAGAATGGCAATACTGGATCAGACCAATGGTCTGCCTAGCCCAGTATCCTGTTTTCTGACAGTGGTCAATGCCAGATACTTCAGAGAGATTGAACAGAACAGAGACATGGGACACCCAGAGCATGGGGTTGCATCCCTGACCATCTTGGCTAATAGCCATTGATGGACCTATTCTCCATTAACTTATCTAATTCTTTTTTTAACCCAGTTATACTTTTGGCCTTCACAGCATCCCCTGGCAATGAGTTCCACAAGTTGACTCTGTGTTGTGCGAAGTAGTACTTCCTTATGTTTTGTTTTAAACCTGCTGC
This sequence comes from Terrapene triunguis, assembly GCF_002925995.2. Taxonomy (NCBI): domain Eukaryota; kingdom Metazoa; phylum Chordata; order Testudines; family Emydidae; genus Terrapene; species Terrapene triunguis. The sequence goes on along the minus strand of NW_020664413.1, from coordinate 61,859,000 downwards.
CTGTTAACTTCATTGGGTGACCCCTGGTTCTTGTGTTATACAAAGGGGTAAGTAACACTTACTTATTGACTTTCTCCACACAATTCATGATTTTATAGACCTCTGTCATATCTCCCCTCAGTCATCTCTTTTCCAAGCTGAATAGTCCTAGTCTTTTTTAATCTCTCTTCATATGGAAGCTGTTCCATATCCCTAATCATTTTTGTTCCCCTTCTCTGTACTTTTTTCTAATTCTTTTTTAAGATGAGGTGACCAGAACTGAACACAGTATTCAAGGTGTTGGCGTACAGTGGGTTTATATAGTGGCATTATGATATTCCTGTCTTATTATCTATCCCTTTCCTAATGGTGCCTAGCATTGTTAGTTTTTTTGGCTGCTGCTGCATATTGAGCAGATGTTTTAATCTGCTATCCATAGTGACTCCAAGCTCTCTTTCTTGAGTGGTAATACAAGCAAAGGCACAAAGCACCATTTTTTAACCCCGGAACCAAGGGCATAGACTCCCAATGAAGTTGGGGTGGGCCCCAAGTAGGGCGAGGGGAACTAACTACACTAATGCTAATAACTAACTTTACAAGAAAAACAAAGAGAAATGATGAACTGTACAGGAACGGATGAGAACACTCTTGTAGACAAACTACGAGCACGGAGGCCAATGCAGTGGTAAGAGGGAACCAAAGGGGCGCAACCCCGCACGTCCTCATATAACCTTGCCTGGAGCACGAGGTGACGTACTACACACATGCAGGTTAATGGACACTGCTGCAGAAATCTTCCAGAGCATGGCGCACATGCGCACCCATGTTTGGAATACATATAGGGACTATCACTCGAAGAACAGCTAATATAGACTCCTTCGTTTTGTATGTATAGTTGAGATTATGTTTTCCAACGTGCATTACTTTACACTTATTAACATTGAATTTCATCTGCCTTTTTGTTGCCCAGTCACTCAGTTTTGTGAGATCCCTTGTAATTCGTAGCAGTCTGCTTTGGACTTAACTATCTTGAGTAATTTTGTATCATCTGCAAACTTTGCCACCGCACTGTTTTTTCCCCTTTTTCCAGATCATTTATTAGATGTGTTGAACAGCATTGGTCCCAATATAGATTCTTGGGGGACCCGGCTGTTTAATTCTCTCCATTGTGAAAACTGAGCATTTATTCCTACTGTTTTGTTTCCTCTCTTTAACCAGTTACTGATCCATGAGAGGACCTTCCCTCTTATCCCATGACTCCTTACTTTGCTTAAGAGCCTATAGTGAGGGACCTTGTCAAACACTTTTTGAAAGTCCAAGTACATTATATCTACTGGAACACCCTTATCCACATGTTTGTTGACCCCCCTCAAGGAATTCTAATGGCACTGAAGTAATTGCCAGGATCACCTCTGGAGCCTTCTTTAAAAATTGGTGTCACATTAGCCATCTGTTGTTTGTCTGGAACAGAGGCTGATTTAAGTGATAGGTTACATACCAGTTCTGCCATTTCATATTTGAGTTCCTTCAGAACTCTTGGGTGAAAACTGTCTGGTCCTGGTGACTTACTACTGCTAAATTTAATTCCAAAACCTTCTCTATCAACACCTGAATCTGGGACAGTTCTCTGGATTTGTCACCTAAAAAGAATGGCTCCGGTGTGGGAATCTCCCTCGCATCCTCTGCAGTAAAGACCAATGCAAAAGAATTCATTTAGTTCCTCCACAATGGCCTTTTCTTCCCTGAATGCTCCTTTAGCACCTCGACCGTCCAGTGGCCGCACTGATTTGTTTGGCAGGCTTCCTGCTTCTGATGTTCTTACATTTGTTTTTGCTGTTTTAATTTTTTTGTCTTTTGCTAGCTGGTCTTCTAATTCTTTTTTGGCCTTTTTATCCTTTGACACTTGACTTCCCAGAATTTATGCTCTGTTCTATTTTTCTAAGTAGGATTTGACTTGCAATTTTTAAAAGATATCTTTTTGTCTCTAACTACCTTTTTTATTTTTTTTTTATTTTTTTAAACTCTGTTTAGCCATGGTGGCATTTTTTTGGCCCTCCTGGGGGTTTGTTATATATAATAAAATAAATACACACACACACTTTTAGTTCTTTTAGTTTGCATGCATTTCAGGCTTGTGATTGTTCCTTTTAATTTCCGTTTAACTGGCCTCCTGATTTTTGTGTAGTTCCCCTTTTTGAAGTTAAATGCTACTATGTTGGGTTTCTTTTACTCTCCCCTCATCTCCCGAGGATGTTAAATTTAATTACGTTATGGTCACTATTACTGAGCAGTTCAGCTGTATTAACCTCTTGGACCAGATCCTGTAGTCCACTTAGGACTAAATCAAGAATCGCTTCTCCTTGTTGGGAGAATTCCCAATTCATTTGGCATAGAACTTTTCCTTCACTAAGACATAGAGACTAACTTTCATAGGAGCAGCTGTCAACTCTATAGTGTTGGCTGCTTTCCTACCAGGAGAGAGACATTCAAAAATACATAGCTTCAACAAAGGCATGAAAATAACCTTTTGAGTCTTCTGGGCTTATGGCCTCCTGCACATACGTGAATCTGTTTCTCTTACTGAGAATGTGGGCTCTGCAATTCTGGCTAAGCATCAGTTTCAGAACAGGAAAAGGCAATCTGCTAGCACTGCTGAGAGTGCCATAGCAAATTCAAGAATTCCCCATCTGGTGGTGGTTAACTTCCAATATCCTCTTGTAGAGTCTCATTTTGACAGCCATCTGAATTTCCATTTGTAAGAATGGATGCCTCAAACCTGGGTTGGGGAGTCCATCTGGGCGACTTTGTCAGGGAAACCAGACTCTGTATTGGAGCCCCGAACAGTACTACTGGTGCTGAGACCTTTACTTTCTTGTACCAAGAATTTGTGAGAAAGCATAGCCACAGGTGTTACTTCAGTGGATTTGGGGAGACGGGTTCTCACAACAAATTTTTTGGTGGCTGCTCTGACCATTTTTCCTAAAATATTTAATTAAATTTAGAAAAAAGAAATAAATATGGCTGTAGACATGTCCAAATCATTGTAATTTATTTATAGAGTTTTTTTGAATACTCAATAAAAATAATGTACAGTTGTCTCTATTCTTTATTTTTGGTGACCATATTTCCCTATGCTGAATACGGGACACCTGGTAAAATTACACATATTCAAGTGAGTTTAACAGCAATCAATCAGAACTATGCAATATAACCGTTCAAATTAACATCAAGTTGACTGAGCCCCTGTTATAAAGAAATACTGTGTAGTTGGATTCTTGTTATTTACTGTCTTATCTATAAGGCTTTAGGGTTCACACAGGCAAAGATCACATGTGCACACACATACGCTCCTGTATACCTCTCTCACACGGGGGAACGGGGGGGGGGGGAACCAACCGACCCAACACTCCCTGTCTGGCGCTCTCTGCCATCCAGGCCTGGCTGGGCCCCCGGGACAGACCTGCCTCTCCTGGTACCGCGTCATCCCAGGGCAACATGTGGGGGGGCCACACAGGGTCACATGGCCCCCCTCCCTAGATTTCTGTCAGGGTTCACACCAGAATGTGGCCAGCAGCAGCCTTTCGGCACTCTTCAGGAAGGCAGGGACAGAAGCTGCTTCCAGCCATGGGGCGGGGGTGAGGAGAGGGATGACCTGGAACCGTGTCTTTACAGAACTCATCTCTTCCCCCTCCCCTGTGGCTGGAAGCAGCTTGTCCCTTCCTGCCCGCACACTGTCGAAAGGCAGGTAACACCTCCACCACTTGTCCCCCAACTACAGTGCAGGCAAGAAGGGTTAAGCCCTAAGGACACATTGTGCACCAGGGACCGCAGGGGCTTCAGCGAACCTGGCCAGAGAGGTGGCTCGGCAGGGGAGGGTGCCAGGGGGACAGAGTAGGGGCTCAGCAGAAGAGGGTGTGAAGACCCTGCCTGGGGCGCTACTGTGGAGCCTGCAGAGTCGGGGTGGGAACAGGCTGGAAATTGCTTCCACCACTCCCAGCCCCCGCCACTCCAGAGCTTAGCTGAGGGGCAGAGAGGCTTCCCCATGCCACTCTGTGGGGGGCTTTGGCACATGCCGGAGAGTCTTGGGTTTTCGGGGAAGAAAGGAGCCTGCCAGCCAGGCTGTTGGTGAGCTGAGTGTTCCGACCAGGGGCTGGTTCTCTGTACAGAGCTGGGAGCGGGACGTGCCCCACCGGGGGGGGATATGGAGGAGCTGGGGGGGGGACGGACGGGTGATGGTGAAGGGGCAAAGCAGGGAGAGGACAGCGAGAGGGGGAGCATGTTAAAGGGCCTATGGGAGGGCAGCAGAGGCGACATGTAACCGGCCACTGCGTGGCGCCTGTCCGCGCACACCAGCCATTGCAGTTCGCAGCCAGTGCGGTCCGGAAACGGGACGGGGGCGGGCTCTTGCTGGCCGAGAGCCGGCACGTAGTGGGGGCTGCACTGATGGACAAGCAGGGGCAGTGACTGGCCCTGTTGGCTGCAGCTTTGCCTTGCATACCCACCCCCATCGTCGGTCACTGGAGCTCGCCACTCACTGCTGGTGGGTGGGTGGCTTGCAAAAAGGGATCCGGCCGGCAGCAGGACCCGTCAGTATTGACAGTTCGCCCGTTTTTAAGAAAAAGTCAGGACACCTGCAGGAGGGCTGAAATACGGGACCGTCCCTCTAAAAACAGGACGTCTGGTCACCCAATCTTTATTGGACTTAAACAGAACAGAAACACAAATAAGGTGCTTTGCACATTCTTGTCTTTTTTGTTGTTTCTTGTGCTTTTTTGGTTGCCTGTCTTTTTTTTCTTTTTTCTTTTTAAAGATGTGCTAGCTAGTAAGTCTGCTGCTGTGAAAAGTGATACTTGTATGTTTAATGTCATTTTTCACAGCAGACTTATAAAGCTGGGGCAAGCCTGGGGACAGATTAGGCCATGGATGGGGAGGTGGTTAGGGAGGCAGCAAGGGCAATGGGGGAAATGGATGAGGGGCTGGGGGATGCAGGGGGGGCGGGGCAGTGGGGTGTAAGCCTGGGACCAGAGTCCACCGCTGTGCAGCTGGGGGCCGGGGCCAGGGCCCAAGCCCACCACTGGGGGATGGAGCCTGCTGCTGCATGGCCGAGGTCCGGGGCTGGAGGAGGCAGCGGGCGTCAGGAGCGATGCAGAATGGTGGTGGTAAGTCCACGGCCAGAGCCTGGGTCTGGAGCCCACCACTGCACTGCTGGGAATCAAGGCTAGATCCCAAACCCCCATGGCCAGGGGGCGGAACCTGCCGCCATATGGCCAAAGCCCAGGACCAGAGGTAGCAGCGGCAGCTGGGATTAGGGAGGCAGAATTTGCAAGGAGCTGGGGTTGGCAACAGGGCTTCTTACTGAGTCATTGACTGTGCTGCCCAGTTCCCAAGTCCCAGCCCATCTTCCCTGTTTCTTGGACCTCTCCTCCTACTCCTTACTCATTTCCACAATTAGTTCTGTTTTTATTAATGATACTATTAATAACAATAAAAGAGAAAAAAGAAACAGAAACTGTTAAAAATAAAGTACAATGTGTAAGACCTTCACTGTGGAGTGGAGTTTGGGACTTGGAGAAATGGGAAGGGGTCCATAGAACGAGGCTGCTGGTTTAGGCTCTGGGACCAGACAACCAGGCTTAGCAGGAAGGCTGGATACCATGGGCCTCTGCCACCCATCTCAGCTGTGTAGTATGACTCTGTAGCTCCTCCCGTTAATGCCTACTTTGTCTGTCCATATACTCTCAACCTTTAAACTCTGATAATTATCAATAATAGAAAATGTCACCCTTTTTAAATGACATGGGAAATGGGAGTCAGGGAACATCAAGAGGAGACCTTAAGGGGAGGAATGGAAGAGAAGAGCTTGTGACCATGAACATGGAGAAGGAGCAAGAGTCCACAGGGCAAGGAGACTTCAAGGGTTGGTGAGGTATGGAAGTGAACATGGGATAGTGTGTAGTAGGGGATATAATAATCTAGGAGGTAGAGATATGGGCTACAGGAGATAAGCAGGATCCCAGAAATCGGCCACCTCTGTCCAGGAAACTGGACGTTAGTCATGTCATGAGAGATCAGACTGTATAAAGTAGTGACATTTTTATGTGTAGAAAAACTATTTTAAATAAATTTGTATAGGCTTTAAAAGAAGTTTTTGTCTTCACAAGTGTGTGCGTTTGGACTTTTGCAAATAATGTGACTTTGCAGATGGAGGGAAACAGTAATTTAAAAAAAGAGAAATCAATTTTTAAAATAACTTTCTAATTTTTTGTTAATATGTGGCGCATGGTGTACAGAATACATGATAGTGTTGGGTGGTATAAAGATTTTATTAGCACTTGGTGTCGTCTACTTAACCCATTGACTTAATCACTGATGAATAAAGTGGTCATTGTGACTCATGCCAAAAAATACTCTTCATACCATACCAAGTCATGTATGTGTAATATAGTATACATTTTTATATTACAATCATTTTATAATATATATAAAATGAAATGTGTTGTAGGCAGACAGTCCTATTTTGTAGGGCCCCGGTTTGCAGCTTAGAGCTAGTTGTCAGAAAAGATTGATTGTTGGTGTTGTAATGAGCTCATTTCTATTGTTTTATTGCCTGTTATCACTTAACAGTTGTATAAGCAATCTGTGATTTGTGGATTTTATCAAACAAGATGATAAAAAATAACAGGAGTTGGTGCAGACAGATTACCTATTATGAAATCAGGGCGTGAATATCTCATCTGCTGACATTTCTCAGGCAATTCAGTGTTTTGTTGTTTGTGGTCTTTGATGTCGTAAAATTAACACGCACTTGAATGCTTTTTGTAGTGAGCCTTTAACTTTGCAGGCAGATGTTGCTACAGCAACAAAATAAAGCAGGATACTATAAAAGTTAAATGCACTCTTATTGATTCATTCCCACCCAAGTGGAGGGTATTTTGGATTCTTATATTGCATTGAAATTGGTCTGATGAGGCAAACCAGCTCTAATTTAGTAACACAAATTTAGCTGCTTTTAGTCATATCTGCTATCGTATATGGGTGCTTGTACTATTTTTGGCTTTTTATTACTTTCTCACAGTATCGTTTTTGTTCCTTTTTAAAATACTGCATGCTAATGAGTGTTGGTTCATAAGCAGCATGCATGTGGTTCAAGTTTAGTGAGATGTTTACACTTGGAGAAATCCACATGTGATAGAGGTTAGGTGTTACAACTTGACCCAGTACCTCTCTGAACTGATGCTACCCTGTTGTGAGGGGACTTAATTGCTGGGTCCCATGTGCTTCAAAACCAACTGGGTCTGGGCAGAGTCTAACAACTCTTTCTAGCTCTCTGTCTGTAAGGCACATTCCCAGGCTTAGATCTTGTGCCTGGCCTTTCCTTGGGGGATGGGACTCTGCAGTCCAGCTACCCGACCCCCTGAAACCAGTGCTTCAGAGCCCCCCACTTACACATGCTGCTCCTAGGCTGAGGGCTCGCTGGGCTTCTGTTTTAACCCAGGCAGTACCTGGTAACAAAGCAAGGAATATAGGTTTAGCAGTGGAATTTCTTATCCAGAGTGACTATTCTTAAAAGCTCTTGAGTAACAGATCTTCGAAAACAACAAAGCCTGGCAATGCACCCTATCCTGGTCTGATCTGGCCTCATCTGGGACTGGGAGTCCAGGGTTTGTCTGTGTTCAGACTGGGTGGAGTCCCTCTCGTTCTCTGTCTGTCTCTCTCTCTCCTGTAAATGCTCCTCAGAATAGAATAGCATTTCTGTCTCCTTACCATGTGCTGTATTGCAGCAGTTCTCAAACTGTGGGTTGGGACCCCAAAATTGGTCACGACCCTGTTTTAATGGGGTCACCAGGGGTGGTGTTAGACTTGCTGGGTCCCAGGGCCAAAGCCCAAGCCCCACCGCCTGGGGCTGAAGCCAAAGCCCAAGGGCTTCAGCCCTGGGTGACGGGACTCAGGTTTGGCCCGCCTCACCTGGGGCAGTGGGGCTGAGGCTTCGGCCCCCCCTCCTGGGTTGTGTAGTAGTTTTCATTGTCAGAACAGGGGTTGCGATGCAATGAAGTTTGAGAACCCCTGGCTCTATTGGAAGACTCCAGCCTCCCTCCCCTAGTCATGCTCATGCCCCTGTGTAGAAAAACCATTGTTCATTTGAGGGTGGGAGACAGCAGTTGAGACACAATCCAATCCAGTGGCTCCAGATTGCTGATAGCTTCTCAGCATAGTCCTTCAATAAGATGTCAAATACCTTTCCTGGGCTGGGCTGCTGTATAGAATGCAATTCCTTGGGCTTGTCTGAGGCAAGATTAGACATGTGTTGAACACTCAATACAAAATAGAGTTTATAATCTTGATACAAATGTGTCACACTAGGCTGATATCTTTTATTCTGAATGAGCCTTGGTTTATAGTATTTTTTTTCTATTTAGTTACATTTGCCAAATAATTTAAATTAATTTAAGTATCCTAATGCTACTGATCCTTCCGTTACTTATGCCAGTCTAATTCCATTTACTTCAAAGGAATTTGGATAAATAGGGAAATGTCATGAATTGAGGTATAGAGTTCTCAGCTTTAAGGGTAAAATGCATAACTGAGTTGGTGTAGTTACTCTAAAAGCAAGTATTATAATTCCAGGAACTTTATGTACTCTCAACCTTAACTCAGTTTTAGCATAGGTTTTGTCTGGGAATAGAAAAGAAAATGTGAACAAAATAAATAAGAATTCTTCAGTGTCACAAAAGGAATTTCTAATGTTAATAAACCAATGACAAACTTCTTATGCCACCAGTTGTGATTTCTTGAAGTAGTATGTTAAAACACAAGTGTTAATTGTGGGCGCCTCTAGAATTATGGGGCTAATACTCTTGAGTATGTAAATCTACTAGTTGTGAGAGGTTGCCTTTATATATTGAGCATTCTTGACCTTTTTGACTGATTTCAGTGTTTTCATGGCATTTCAGAGCTTCAGACAACAAAGAGGAAATGTCATCTTCTAGTAGCCAGTTGCTTGATCATCAACACATCAAAAAAAGAAGAAAAGACAGGACAAGGCTGAGATCTCCATCTGTAACTATCATGAGCACATCTGCCCGAACAAGGCCACTTCAGAGTTTCCAGAAGAGGAAACTATACAGAATGAGCAGTGCATGTTACTGGAGTCAACAGGTAGAGCTGTCTCCTCTCCTTTAGAAGACAAAAGCAAAGATTCCAGCTGGCAGTGTCTGCATGTGTCAGTCTGCTATAATGGTATATTACATGCTGCTGTTTTGATTGTTCAGTACATTCAGACAGCGTGCAGTACATGTGACAGGAGTTTAGCTGTGTCAGCAGGAGTTCACAGTTAAGGAGTTGAATTTAAAAATTGCTCAGAATCCTGCTTTATCAAATTCATGCATTTGTTTTACAGTTACCTTTAAATTCATTTTACAGTCGGGGGTGGGGTGATTTAATGATTTTTTTAAGGAGACTTTACTGCTGAGAAAACAAGCTACAACATAAATCTGCTAGCTGTTTGCTTTTAGAGCATTTGTTTAACTAAAGAAAGTTTACACAGCTGGTAGTGCATTATTGTGTGGGAAATTAAACTGCTATATCTTAATCTTGTTTCCGTTTTTGCCATTCCCAACCAGCTCTGCTCGCTTCTTCATAGCATTAGTAGTGCCTTAAAACTGTCTGTTATAAATTAAGATTTTGTCCATTACAAAGAAACTGAATTGAATTAAATGCTTAATGTGGAAAAATCTATTTTAGACTGCTACTTGTGTAAGACAAATGCTGTTTGTAGGCATGTCCACTATACCAAGAATACACTGAGATTCCAAATGTTATGAATACTGAGTGAGTTTGCCACTTGCTCCTAAAGGGCTGAATTACCTGCTGTTTTCCAAATTAGTTGTAAGGTCGTTATTAAAGCAGCATTAATCCCAAGGGATTTTGATGCTTTGCACGACCTTCCTATACCTTTTGGAAACTGTATTGTAGTGGTGCTTTTGCATCACAATAACACAGCCTGTTAGCGTTTCCATTCTAAAGTTGGATTGGCATTATAGGCGAGCAGGGCATTAGTGAACTAGGATTTTGGAAGGTACAATTTTGCTTTCCCACTAGTTTTTTGTGTGTACATATGTTTATACTAACTTGAAATTTGTTTTGATTTTTAATTGATTCCAGTAGTATGTCATCTTTAATCCCACAAATCAAATCTAATGAGAGCCTCTGAAAATAGGAAATACAATGGATATGTGAAAATTATAGCGGCAGTACTCACAACCCCTTAGGGGAAAGCATAATAAACGCTGTGGGTGAAATCTTGACCTCATTGAAGTCAATGGCAAAGTTCCCTTTGATATCCGCGAGCCAGGATTTGACCATATGAATAGATAAGCAAGATTTTTGAATCTGAATATGATCAGATATTCACAGACAGTGTGGTTAGGCCATTGCCAATAAGAAGCAAGATTTCAAGTTTATTATACGGTATATTCTCCTTAGATTAAGAAAAAGATCTCCACCTCTCTGCAGCAAAAAGGGCCAGATTTACAAAGGCATTTAGTAGAACTGGTGAGAAATTCTCTGGCAGAATATTTTTCCATAGGAGAATGCTGACTCATTGAAATAAAAATGTTTTGCGGAGGTGGCTTGATTTTAACAAAAGTCTGATGGAAAGTAGGCAGGTTTCTCTCTGAAACCTTTCTGGTTTCCTACCAGCTTGCTCATTCAGCTTCTTGGCAGCCTGGTTTTCCAGACTTCCTGCAGTTTGGCAGCCCGCCTGGAGGATCGCTTGGAACTGAGAGTCTGCAAGCTCTGGGAGCTCTAGCTCGTAAGCTACCATGCCTCTCAGCTTCTCTGTGGTTCAGCTGGCATGCTGGCATTGAGAAAGACTTCTACATTCCCAGCTTCTCTGCAGCTTGCCTGGTGGGCTGCTGCAGAACTGCCTCCAGGCTCCTGTCTCCCCTTCAGCCCATTGGGCACTTTGAGCTTGGGAGCCAGCATTCTAAGACTCCTCGCTCAGCTGGGACTCCCAGGATCCGCGGCTCTGGTGCAACCAGTCAGGTGGACTGCCGTGAAGTCAGGGATCTAAGGGCTTTTCCAAATAGGAACAAAACTAAATTTTGAAATATCAAAATCCTCCATGAAATCAAATGACCTTCCTCTGCATATATCTAGAGTTTAAGCCTAATGATCCCAAGATCGGTGCCTAGTGGGATTTTCGTAAGTGCCATTTGTACCTTTAGGTACCTAAATACCTTTGAAAATGTGGCCCAAAGTCACTACAGTTCTGACCAAAGAGGGGAAAAACCCATAGAAAACAGTAATACAAGTAGGTGTGTGTGAACAGAGAAGTAGAGACCTAACGCTTCAGCTGCAGGTCACTACTGCAGGACCAGAGCATGGGCCCACTAGGGGGTGGAAGACAAATGTGACTCTACCTCACCTTTTCTCTTTCTTGGATTGTGGGACTGGTTGGGGATGAAGATGGTCCTGGTTGCATGTTAGTCTGTCAGACTAGGATTTAAAGGTGTGGTGTTAGGAGTTAGCTACCATCTTCTACAGATCTAGCATAGACTTCAACAGGTGCTACATACTAAGACAGTTGAGTAAAAGACCCTCCGCCACCCCCCCCCACCCCCATCCCTGCCACCCTTGGCTTTAACTTAGCCAGTTCATTATGTGTTAAAGGCAGTATGCCTTGTCTACTGGGATTTTTCAAATATGTTATTTAGCGCATTACATAACACCTTAAATCTTAATCTGGACAAGCCCAGATTGACCACTGTAGTTTGCACCTGATTGTAATGGCTCCCTAGGAACCATTATGCTGGTGAGGATTGATGGAATGCCATGTGCTTTGGCAGTCCCCCCACCCCCTGTGCAAGAAACCACCTATACCTACCTATACATCTATAGGGAGGGGCCAAGAGCTGGCTGTGCAGGCTTTACACCAGCTGAAGGTTTCCCTCGCCTCCTAGGAATCCTTGTGTACTCATTTAGGATGGCTTTAAGGTTCCTTTATGTCACTTCTGCAGCCCAAAGGGACCTTAACATGGGCCAGAATCTGGCCACTTCTGGATCTCTGGATTCAGTTCCTAGTCGCCTTTTCAAAGTCCAGTTTTTAGATTAATTTAAATTTTAGCAGTGGGCTTTTATAGATGGAAAAATGATTTGTTCATTTCTGAATCTTTTGCTTGGATGGTGTTCGCTTAGTGTTTTGCAAAGGAGGTGCCTAGAGTCTGGGTAGCCCAAGCAGTTGATAATAGGATACGGAGATAGGATCCAAGTCCCAGGGGACAGGTGTCATTATCACTATTGCACTAACTGGAAATCTTAGTAGAGGAACCAAGGGTTACATGTGCCCAGAAGACTGCACTGAACTTTTGCATCTAGAGCAGTTCTCTCTAACTTGTGGAGAAAAAATAAATAAAAAAAAGATGTAGTGCTCCTGTGCTGTCAATCTAGGGCCTTTCACAAACGTCAAATTTATTTAAAATGTTAAAAATTAAGGAGAAAGAAAGAAAACGCTAGGCACATAATGCCTCTGTTGGAAAGGAGGGGAAAGAAATCTTGCCAAGGAAATAAGTGACAAAATCAGACTGGGCATTTTAAACATGTTCTGACAACTTAAATTAAATAGATATCAAGTCCTTGAATTAAGAGTTGTCATCAGTGTATCACTTCCTTCAAGAAATCTTATTCTTTCCGTGGCCTAGCAGCCTTTCGGTCACTTTCTCTTCGTCTTAGTCGCTACGGTTGGTTACCCGGCCATTGATGAGATTGTTCAGCTTGAAATAGAAAAGCAGAGTATCAGTCCAGGCTGATTGTTAGATTAGGCAGAATTTCTAAGGATGAGGCTGCAAAATGGGCACTGGCCCTTGAGATTGACAGTTATCTTGTCAGAGAATGCAACTATCAGTTTGTCAATAGAGAGCTCAGCAAATTTGCTTGATCTCGGACAGAGAAAGATAGATTTCACTTTAAAGGGATATATGAAGTTTCATGCTGGATTCTTAATTCAACTTAATAATGTGATACGGGGCTCTCTAGCAAGAAATGACCATATCCTCTTTATTTTGGGTACTTATATGGCCTCTGTTACCATAGTATCTGAGCACCTCACAATCTTTAATGTATTCAGCCTGACAACATCCCTGTGAGGTAGGGAAGTACTGTCTCTCTCATTTTACAGATGGGGGACTGAGGTACACAGAGATTAAGTGATTTGCCAGAGATCACAAAAGTCTGTGAAGGTTCAGGGAACCGAACCTGGGTCCCAAGCTAGCACCCTAACCACTGGCCTGTCTTCCTCCTGAGAAGTAAAACAGCGTTTCCTCCCTTTTTCTCCTTCCAGTTTTTTACTGGCTCATTTTAATAACCTTCTCCAGGATGCCATTGCCCCAGAATGGTGGTGGATGAGGTAATGCAGTGGCGTAGTTTGACTGAGACAATTTAAAGGTGACTACATTGTCTGAAGTATCCTTCTAGCTAGATTTGAGATTGTCTTTTCAGATAACTAATTACAGTAGATTCCACCTATTAGCAACCTTTTGGTTCCCAGCAAAAAAGTTACTATTATCTGAGAGCTGCCAATAAGCAAAAGGCATATTTGTGGGGCTGGAGCCAGGGAAGAAAGCGCTGGGACATGTCCCACAAACCTTCCTGCGGTTGGTGCTTGGCACATCCCAGGGTTAACCTTCCCGTGTGGCCACAGCTAGGGAAGGAAGTGCTGGGATGCGCCGAACCCGGGTCCCTGGTGTCAGGGCAGGGCGTAGCCTGAAGCACGCAGGGAGAAGTACTGTGCGGCTCCGTGGGCCCGCAGTACCTCGCTCCTCATGGGAAGCCCCAGCATCCAGGCTGCAGCTCCCTCCTTGTTGCTGCTCTGCCCGTAGCCTCCCCTTCCAACCTCATCTTCCAGACCACAGCACCGGGACTTGGGCAGAAGCTCCCCTGTTGGGCAGGGATGTGGGTGCCACACCCACCTGTGTGGGCAGCAGGTCCCAGGCCACTTGCAGGTTTGCGGGGCTGTAGATAGAAGGAAGCACTGGGATGTGCTGAGCACTGGCTGCAGGCAGGTTTGCGGGGCTGCAGCCAAGAAAGGCAGTGCTTCCTTCAGGGCTGCAGCTCTGTAAACCTGCTTGTGGCTGGGGCCTATCTTCCAAAACGTTGCTAAGTGGCATGTCTGTTGCCAGTAGCCGAATCCAATTAACATTAAAGTCAATGGGACAGGATTGGTTCCTAGCAAAATGTTGCTGTGAAGCAAAGTTGTTAATACTGGGATTGCTGCTTAATAGCATCCACTATATCTGACTTCCTAAATTGAGGGGATCAAGTAACTCTGGTATAATAGTTTGAACAGGGTTGCTTTATTTTGTGGTCATAGGCAATTTTATGCACCCCTTCATATTGCTCCCATATGCTTGGAATCGCTTTCAGTTTCCCTTTTGTCAAATGCTGCCTCTTGCCCTTCCCATCCCTCCACGGTCTTTTAGGAAGCTATTTTTAGTTAATGTCTCCATTACTAAAGTTCATACCGTCTTATTCCTGATCTCTTGTCCCATTTGTCAGTTGGATTGTAAGGCCTTTGGGAGAAGGCTCATGTGTGTCGTGCACTGTAGATTTACAGAGCTATAAAATACTCATGATCGTTCGCAGATTCTTGTGTCCCAGAATCTCTTTGGGCTTATTCTAACTCAGTGTCTCTACACTGGCCCCTGTTTTGCCAATTTCATCTTTGCAGAAAATAGCTCCTTTTGTATACTCCTCCTCTGCTAGACTCTGTTATCATTTGTTATTATTTAACATTTATATTGTGGTAGCACAATAAATGACACAACTTGGTCGGGTCCCTTTGTGTAGGTAGGTACTGTGCAAACATAGTCAATGACAATCCCTGCCACAAAAATCTGTACAATTTGAAAGATGAGGCATAACAGACGGGTGAGGCTATTGGAGGTTGGGGGAGAAGGGATAACAAATATAACAGGACAGGGGTCATCTGGCTCTATTATAACCATTTGCTGACTACTAGTATCCTCAGAAGCCTGTTCATCCCTTTGGGCCAGGCTTTGCCTGTTCGGCATGACTGAGTACAACTACTGACCTGTAGGTGAGAAGAATGGTCTCTCTTGCTCTGCAATCCGTTTTTCTCTTGATTCTCTCTTGACTCTTCTCTGATTCCAGACCCTAACAAATACCAGTTTTCTGAGCATTTGTTAGACACTGAAGCAAGATAGGGTTTGTCTCTGGAAGAGTATTCATTCTGTTTTTATTTAATTGTTCAAAAGACCTTACAGTATTAGAAAATTAGGCCATTTCTTGACCTCAAGAGTCAGCAAACCATCTTTCAAAATAGAAGCTATGATTGTAATGCATTTGTGCAGTTCATCAAGATGATTTTTGAACAATCATTGAACTGTAGGATCCAGGCTAGTATGTTTTAGTACATCAGAGACACAGGAAGTACAGTAGAACCTCAGAGTTATGAACTGACCGGTCAACCAGACACCTCATTTGGAACTGGAAGTACACAATCAGGCAGCGAAGCAACAGAAACAAACAAAACAAAAAAAACCCTGTATAGTACAGTACTTTATTAAATGTAAACTACTAAAAAAAAGAGGAAAGTTTAAAAAAAAAAATTGACAAGGGTAAGGAAACTGTTTCTGTGCTTGTTTCATTTAAATTAAGATGGCTAAAAGCAGCATTTTTTTTCCTGCATAGTAAAGTTTCAAAGCTGTATTAAGTCAGTGTTCAGGTGCAAACTTTTGAAAGAACAACCATAATGTTTTGTTCAGAGTTATGAACAACCTCCATGCCCGAGGTGTTCGTAACTCTGAAATGCTGCTGTTTGGTTTGTTAGTTTGGAAGCTCAAGAGCGCCTGAATTCCAACTGTGACTTTGCCACTCATTTGCTTTGACAATTGGCAAGTTATAAACTATCTGTGTGTGTGTGTGTGTGTATCTATATCTATATATAAATATATATAAAACAGTTTTCAAGTACATAAAAGGTTGTTACAAGGAGGAGGGAGAAAAATTATTGTTGTTAACCTCTGAGGATAGGACAAGAAGCAATGGGCTTAAATTGCAGCAAGGGCAGTTTAGGTTGGACATTAGGAAAAACTTCCTAACGGTCAGAGTGGTTAAGCACTGGAATAAATTGCCTAGGGAGGTTGTGGAATCTCCTTCGGGGATTTTTAAGAGCAGGCTGGACAAACACCTGTCAGGGATGGTCTAGATAATAGTTAGTTCTGCCTTGAGTGCAGGGGACTGGACTAGATGACCTCTCGAGGTCCCTTCCAGTCCTATGATTCTATGTTTCTACATCCACTGAATGGTGATAATAACTTACCTTGCCCACAGTGGTGTTGAGAGCTACAAAAATGTTTAACAGTTATGAGGAGACTGGAGTTATGGAATTGTGGAGAGTGGACAAGAGAGTGGTTTCAACCAGGGAGCTGTTTGTATTGTTTGGTATTATTTTAATTTTTTTAAATGATAAATACAATTTAAAAAGCCAATCTGGTAATAGGAAAAAGTTTAAATGTAAATATATTTCCAATTATATGCAAAAGCAGAATTAAAAATAACCCCTGGAAACTATCAGAGGCTTGAATTTTTTTATATATTTTTTAAACTAGGCAGAGGTAGAAATTTTAATTAAACAACACAAAAAACTTTAAACTACATTGATATCAAATTGTGCACTAGCTAACCCATTCAGCCATAGGATCTTATCACTATAACCATCAGTCTCCTTCCTCTCCTGCTGCTTATGTCACCCATTTGTTCTGGCATCTTGTCTTAAGCCATTCAGTGGTTGTTTCTTGCGGTCTAACCCCACTTCGTGATTGTGATAGCATGCAGTCCCCTTACTTAAAAGTTCCTCAGAGCAATGGGTTGAGAGGACTGCAACTTAACAAAACTAAACTTCTCCAAAGGAGTGTTTACTTTGTGTGCAAAAAAGCACAAGGCTTTTAAATTCTAGTCTCAACTTGTCCAAATAATAAAACGTTTTCATCCTTCTAGTACCATTTTCAGTTGCTCCCCTCGTTGCCATTTTGTTACTGGTTTTGACTGATATATGTTCTAGTGTTTTTCTTAGAATTTTATCTGTGCTGTCTGCTGTAGTGTATGTGGTTAATAATAATGTTGAAAGGTAATTGTTCTTGCCTTGACATTTGATTTTGGTAGCTTTTCACATAACGTCCCAGGTAAACCCACAATTCTTGCTATTTGGGTTTTTGTGTTTAATCTCTCCACACTATTAAATGTCTGTGCGCCTAATTAGAGACACAAGGTGGGTGAGGTAATATCTTTTATTGGACCAGCTTCTGCTGGTGAGAGAGAGAAGCTTTCGAGCTTACAGAGCTTTTCTTCTTATCCGGTGTTTTGCACCTTATTTGGTTATTTACATCTGAATTGGTGGTGATTTATAACTACTTCACACTCCCTTTACACTGTTATTAATCACTATACAAGGTAAACAGCAGTGGAGAATCAGGCTCTGTGAATATTCCCTACTAGGTTCTTTCCTTTTGAAGCCGTGCTTGACTTTTCATTGTAAGGATGAGAAGTACTAATTTCTCCTTGTTTTAAAATTTCTCTATGTTGTGTCTCCATCTACTGGTTAAACTTGACAAATTTGGTTGTCTGGACTGACTCAAAATTACAAATAACGTACTAAAGGTGAATTACCTTTAGATGTCAGTAAGAGTATGAATATTTTTCTCACACAGTGGGAATAGGCATATGGAGTAAAAATTACATCATAGCAGTGTTGTCAACTCCTGCCATTTGTATCTTGTGATATGCTGTGTCTAAAGCCCCAACAGCTGGAGTCAAGTGATTACATAAGAATCCCAGATTTAATTTTTTTTTAAAGTTTCCAGATCTCATGGTTTCAGAAAAAAATTCCAAAAGCATGAAGTGAGTATGTACCCTAAAGTCTCGGAAAACAGACGGCAAACAAAAAGAACCCACATTTTATTTTTTTTTAAATATCTCAAGATTTTCTGGGTCTCAGCTCATGATTTTTGAAAGCTTAGGGTTGGCTTAGGGATGGCAGTACTGTTATATGGTTATTACAGTACTTGTTATTTTTAAGTGACATACACACATGTTACCATCTTAAACAAGTAAAGACTGAATATCTGCTCGGGTTTTAATTTAGGTTTGAAGCTTTTTAGGGCAGGGAGTTTTATAATATGCCCTGATCCTGGCTGGTGGTCTTTGCACTACTGTAATACAAATTGTTGTTGTTAATTATTATAATACATGGAGAGCTTTCTGTCAAAGTTAAGACAAAAACAGGAATTGACAGCAATGCAGGGAGGGGTTGGGAGAAAGGCAAGAGTTAATGCAGTATGAACATGCAGTTACTTAGGCTAATGCATGCATTTTGAGGGTTCCACCCCATTTTGCTTGAAGGGGGTAGGTGGGGGAGGGGGAAAGAGTGAGATAAATTATATATAAATATTTGTAAGGTGTTTTGAAGTCTGTATTTGAATCTCTTCCAGGAAAATCTGTACCATATTAGCCATATTGCCACTCACTTACATGTGGTACAAGATACTCATGTAGATTTCTTTGTGAATCATTATTACAATTACCTGCTTTCTCTCATTAGTTTATTCAGCCTATACATGTTTAAAAGTAATCTTTCTTTAGGGCAGTAATACAGCCCAACATGTTCTTCCAGAAGTGTCTTCCATATAATGAAGTAATTTTCCTCCTTTAATTGCACAAAGGGTATTCTGTTGATCTTTTGCTTTGGTATCCCCAGATGTTGACTGCACCAGTTGTCTGTGTATAGCTTCTTGGCACAGCCAGTCTATGAAAAGCTGTGAATATAAGGAATGCTGTTGTGTTGCCAACTCTCCTGCAAACTTGTTTCAAGTAGAGCAGGGGTTCTCAAACTTCATTGGACCGCAACCCCCTTCTGACAACAAAAGTTACTGCACGACCCCAGGAGTGGGGACCGAAGCCTGAGCCTCTCTGCCCCGGGCCGGGGGGGGCGAAGCTCAAGGGCTTCAGCCCCAGGCAGGGGGCCTGTAACCTGAGCCGTGTCGCCTGGGCTTCAGCCCTGGGTGACAACAGGGCTCGGGCTTCGGCCCCGGGCGGTGGGGCTCAAGCTTCGGCTTCAGCCCCGGGATGGTGGCGCTTGAGCTTCGGCCCTGGGCCCCAGCAAGTTTAATGCCAGCTCTGGCAACCCCATTAAAATGGAATTGCGATCCACTTTGGGGTCCCAACCCACATTTGAGAACCACTGAAATAGAGGATCAATTCTATTTCTACAAAAGTGCTTAGCACCTTTGTAGAAATGTAAAATCTTTCTTCTTGATTAGTCTGCTGGGGAGCACTATATTCCCTGGAGAATACGAACACCATTTGGTAAATACAAGTAGTAGCTGACAAAGTTTGGAACAAAAAAACCCAAGTCATTAGTTTTAACAATAAAAATCCTCTTCAGAAAGAAGAAATCTATAACCCTGTAGCCGCAGTGGGTTTATGTGTTATCTAATGGGAAAATAGCGTTAGTGTTGGAACACTCTGTGATTTTCCGGATAGCAGTAAATCCATCTAAAGCAAACTTTTGTGGAGATAGCTATGTTGGCCAGCCAATCAGTCCAGGAAAGATTTCTCAGCAATAAGGATCTGGCATGGTCCTTCTCAGATTCCTGCAGCAAAGAATTTATTGTGCTATTTCCTTCCAATATTTTCTTGACCATAAATTCGCTCCTTTAATTTCTACCTGATATAATTTTTTCAAAATGTGTCAGCACAATTACAAAAGTTTTTCCTTTGTCTTATTTAACTGATTAGTGATGAAGCACAAAACTTCCATTTTCAACTGATTTTTTTTTTTCAATTAAAAATAAAAGGTCAGTGTTTCAGGCAAAACACGCAACTCCTATTGAATAGAAGTACAGTCTCTCTAACCGTCAGTGTATTATTATATGGCTCAGGTTGGAAAGAAAATCTTAGTCTGTATCTGTGAGGGAATGGATGGCCCACGAAAATGGTAACAGTTATAGAACCTTTTATGACCTTAGACCAGAAATTTGAATTTGGATAGGTTGGTTTATAAGTAAAAAGTTGGTTTATGGTTATCATCTGATAGATGTTTTGTGAAATAAGTTGATAGTCTCAGTCCAGGTCCTTGTCAAACTTGTCTATATCACAAAACCCACCATTCCAGTTGGTATCCTTGTTGGTAGTCTCAGTAAAGAGGGCATAGACAGACTGATTCCCTCTCACCCTTTTAGGGCGGCTTGCACTGCCATTGGCTGTAGTCTACCTGTCATGTGAATAAACAGAAGACCTCTGTCTCCAGCATTTACAATCTATCTAAGATAGTTTGAGTTTATGGGTCCCTACATTTCAGTGCTATCCAGAGATTGAGAATGGTTTTTAATTATTAGGATCTTTACTGTAAAAGAACTATGTTAAACTTACTCTAGCTACATGATTTTGTGTGGTCCTTCAGTGAGGCACAGAAGAGAGATATTGAAAATTACCCCAGTTGGGTGTTTGATAAAACTCCTCAGTTAGTAGCCTGAATATATATAGTCTTGCAGGCAATGTTATAGGAAGGCTCTGTGGATTTGACATTGTGGGACAACACAGGAAAATCCACCCCAGATTTTATTCGTAACTAATAATATAGTGTATATTATTGTCTCTGGGTATATTAGTGGCATTCTAACACATTATATAGATAGTGGTATGCATACATGGCGAGCACTGAGCTAATATTTATATAAAGGAGTATTCCAAACACTTTTCTCCATGCCTGGCCAGTTACATTGGTTTTCCCCAGAGTCGTCTTTTGTAATAGCTGGAGGTAAAATGTTTTAGTCTTCAGTTCACAAATGTGTCATCATACATGTAGTGCATAGCTTCAGAGAGCTAGATTTGACTTGTAATAATAAAATCAGAATACTTACAGTTTAGAAACAGCAATGAGTTTAGTTTGTTAAATTAAACATTCAGTACCTCATACAAAATGAAAAGCTTGTGTATTTATCCTATATGCACTTCTGTCATTCATGAAATAAATGAGGCACTCCACTTGGAGGAGAGGCCAACAGACAGACAAATGATCTGATCGTGACACTAGGCTCTATTATTAAAGCAAAAACTGTATAATGAACAAATCAATGATGATTCACCAAAAAGTCCACTTAAACTCTGCCCATATGAATGCATAAATCACTCCTGACAAAAAAGACAGAAAAACAATTATTTGCAATTTGTTTGGTGCTTAATTGGGGCTGCTAGCATCCCATTTTGAAATGTGACAACTTCACAACAGGATAATTTGTCAATTCCATATCAGAATTCTATCTGGCTTAAGATTGCTTAAGTATAGGCTTTAATCTGGATATCTGGAGTGAGTAGGCATCCTCTTCTTTCAGATTTTCAACTAGATTTTCATTTCGGATTGCATTTCTGAGGAAGCGTTTTCTTTTCAGCTGTGTCCAGGCTCCTCACAAGCATAATCTCAAGCAGACCTGCTATCTAGTATATGGAGTTTATTTGAGGTAACTCCATTGACTCATTGGATTTACTCCAGTTTTGCATTGGTGTAACTGAGAGCTGAATTTTGGCCAATTGGTTGTAACCGCAGAGCTCAATGCTATTTTATTACATTTAGGCTCACTTCTAAGAATTGCTCAGAAACGTACAAGAGTCAACACATTTGGCTGTTTGATTTTTTTTGTTTCATATACTGATTCTGATTAGTATTCACTTCAGAATTAAAAACTTGAAATGCAAAAGATTGTGCACTAAATTTATCTCACTCTTCCTTGTAATAAGCTTTCTTCCCTTTCTTAATATAACTGGCATTTAAGCAACACTGTTCAGTTAATAATCCTCCCAGAACAAAGGCAGTAATCACTCGCTGAATGATTCATCGTCAGTTTATCACACTGACAAGCTACAAATAATCTTTTTGGATCAGGATGTGTTTTGAATTTGGGAATAGTTTCTGCTTGCCCTTTCTGATTTCTTCTGCAGCAAAGTCAAACAGTGCTAAAGATAAATTGCTGGATGAGTAGATTAGAATTCATGGGTAATGTTTAGAGAATTAGCTTTTCCTTTGGGTGTATTTTCCCCTTGTAGTTTAAAATAACAAAATAAACTTCTGATACTTTTCATTGTCATTCCATAAGCATCTTCTTTAGTTTTCATAGACTCTGAAGAACAGAAAAAATTGTGTTCCTTCTAAATACACTGTATCTCCTTATAATTAACACAATCATGTACTCTTGTTATTAAATTTATACTAGGAATGACATTATACCTCAGATTTTATAGGCACTTTCAAGGGGAAAAAAAGGGCGGGGTGGAATAAATTTAGAAAATGCAAGCTCTTTGGGGGAGAAGCTGATAAAGGAATTGAGTTTCCACGGATGTTTTCTCTATAAAAGATTGCCGTAGATATCTCTCTTCTAAGGCTGTTTAGATTCTTTATAGAGAATGTCCCAAGGTTTTATAAACCCCTTGTCAATTGTTGGAGCTCTGTATTCAGTGGGGATAATGGATAGAGCTGGTCAATACTCAGAATTTTCATTGTGTGGGAAATTCAGACTTTTTTCTGTAATTTCCTTTTGTACTGAATTGTAATGGAAAAGTCAAAATTCCCCCCCAAAGTTATTTCAGAAATATTGAAACATGATCAAAAAGTTTCATTTTGATAGTGATGAAGTGCTTTTTTTTTCAACCTTATCATTGAAGCATTTTAACTGTATTGAAAGTTTGAAACAAACCACTTAGGTAATTTCTCATCAAAAATTTCAACAGAATCAGTAAGTTCCTGCAATACATTTTGGTTTTAGTTAAATCAGCCTTTTCCAACAGAAAACTCTTCTGTCAGAAATTTTTCAACCAGCTGTAATAACAGACATTCCTAACAGTGCAAGGTCAAATTCTTCTCTGCTCTTCATTGTTTGTAGTAACCTTCTTAGGAGCTTGAAAATAAAATCTCTCTTCCTACCAGTTTTCTTCTTTTGCATGTGTTAATCATTATTTTCTCTTGAATTACAAATTGGCTAATATAGGGTTGTTGTTGTTTTTTTTACTTCCTTGTTTGTGTACCATTATGTTGAATGATCTGGACACTAATTTAGGAATAGAGTCTCTTTAGTTGACTTACTGCAGAGAACATGAGCAAAAACATAAAAATCCTTTAGAGAATTAAACTGCTTGTAAATTTAATTACTGTTTTTAACTAGATTTAGAATTTGATGGATATTTCTGACTACACTGTATGCACTTCAAAGCAGGTGAAAAAGCAGACTTAACTAACTTCACAATATGTCCTAAATAATGTTGGGGAACAAACTGATTTAAAAGCAGGAAATTCAGAGTCAAGACTGAAACTCTAAATTTTAAAGATGTCAGCCTTATCTGTGTATTTTCTGGGGTTTGTTTCAGCCCAATGATTAATGGTTAAAGAAAAATAGATCTCAAGTGAAAGTTTTGTAATTTACCAAAGATTTGATTTATTTCTCCTTGGAGTCATTTAGGTTTCTCAAGTAAATAGGCTGTTAAGGCAGTTTGAAAAATACATATCCAAGAGATTGTATTGGCTTTTTAGAAAGGTACTAGTCTCTAACGGAAATACAGACTATAACTGTTAGAGAGGCTATGTTAGCATAGCTATGTCGGCATAACCCTCTAGTGTAGAGGTAACATACTTCAGCGGGAGTTTTTCTGCTAGTGTGGAAATACTACTCCCCAAATGACATTAGCTATGCCTACAGAAGCACTTTTCTATCAGCACAGCTGCCTCGACACTGGGGGCTTTGTCAACATAGCTGTGTCACTAGGAGGTGTGTTTTTTTCACACCCCTGACTGATATAGCTATGCTGATATAAGCTGTAAGTATAGAGCAGGTCACTTCTTTTTGTGCAGTTTTAAAAATCAAAGTCAAAGTGGCTTCCTCTGAGCCCATTCAAGTTTGTTTATGGTGTTCAGAAATGTGTTAAACTTTTGTTGTTGTTGGTTTTTTTCTTTCTTCAAGGACCACCCTTAGTAAGATTTGTGGAATATCCAAACAAAGACCCCAGTCCTGCCAACACTTAATGTGCATGCTTAATTTTAAACATATGAATAGTCCCACTGACTTCAATGGGACTGCCCATGTTTAAAGTTGAACATGGATGCACGTGATTGGAGGATCCTGGCTATAATCATAAATTATATTTTACCAGGGAAAATATTGTAATGGCTTCCTTTGAACAAACCTGCAAAATGTAATCCCAAGCAATCCGAGATCTCCCTCTGCTCTAAAACCCTAGCATGCCCTGTGCTGAGTAATGCAGAAGTCCCTATGATCAATACTGGAGTAGGGAATCTGTTTATGGAGGGAAAAGAAAAACATTTTTATTTAATACTGAATGGTCTCCAAAAGTTTTATTTTACTCCTTAAATAAGAATATTGGAGTCACTTATCAGAACCATTGTTGGAGGTGGGGGGAAGGAATGGATTTATTTTACGCCATAGATAGAATCAGGGCTCCACCACTGATGAATGAGAATGTTGATATAATCAGCAGAATGCATGTTGGGACATCTCATAAGGCAGGAAGCAGGGAGTTTTTACGGGGAGTGCTACTTTCTGAATCTAGGAAGAAAGAGAAGTTAAAATTACAAATGTACCCTTTTTTGGTCATTTGACATCTGTGTCAACCAAGTCAGGCTATTTGTTTGTCCTTCACATCACGAAGATACTTGTTAAGAAAACAAAGAATTAATATATGCCCATTACTGCTATTGATTATTAAGGTGAAGTTATAATGCAGGAGAAGGGAAATAGTCCTATTTAAATAAGCTGCTGTTGCAGGAGGCCGTGAAGTGTCCATACTGTCCCTGTTTCCCTCCCTTCCCTCTCACGCAAGGTTCTACTGAAGGACAGAGACTTTATTGTCTGGAATGTTAAAGTTGCTAAGAGCCATTTTGGACAACTTAAAAATGGAGAGTGTGTGAAAGCTTTCAGCTAGTGAGGAGGAAGACAGAAACTTCAGCTTTAGTATCTGTTAATGCTGAAAATGACATGAACAGTACTGTTTTTTATATGAAATGTTTTTATGAAGCCTTGACATCTCTTGTAGTTAAGTTGTCTTCCTCTGCCACTGCTCCCAGTCCTTCAGAGTGTTGGCCTATGAGACATCCTATCAGATTCAAGATCTTCATCCTTACTTTCAAAGCTCAGTATAATCTTACCCCCTTTGCTCTCATTTCTTCCTGCTTTCAGCACGTAGTTTTTCACCATCCATCATCCAGTTCTCTACACTTGGATAAATTATCTTCTTGTTTGTCAAAACCTCCACTCCCTCTCATCTTCTTTCAGATCACTCCTCCAAGAAATTCTTTCTACATTGTCCTCTTCATTACTCCCCACTGCATCTCTTTCCTGAATTATTCCCATGTATTGTGTTGGGGGTTTTTTTGTTTGTGCTGTCTATCTTAGATTGTAGTTTCTATGAGGCAAAGACTTTGCTTTCCTCTGTGAGACTTTATGTAAATGTATGGCATGCTCAAATCAATTTTTAATGTTAACTTTATGCATAATTGGGTTTCTGTGTAAGAGTTCAATAATGTATGGAGATGTACAGATACCAAGACGTTCAGGTTGTTTAAGCTGAGTAAAAGATGTTTAGTTTGGTATTATAATTTTCTTTGTATGTACCAATCATGTTTGTTGTGCCTGACTAGAAAATTAACTGGAACACTGGTTTTTTTGTTTCTTGTTCATAGGGAGTACCAAATTGTTCGTATTAGTTGGGAACAATTACCTTCTGATTTGGAAACTACTTTGGAAATAAAATTCTGCTACTCTATGTTCTTTCCTAGCCCCAAATGAAGCAAATTATTTTTTCATTCAGATATGCTATACATAGTCCAAAATCACTTTTCCGGACAGTAGATATTTATCACTTCTATGCTAGTCGAAGTTTGTGTGAGAGCACTTCTGATTTACATAGCATTGAGTCGTTATTCTCATTAAAATATCTATCTCTTTGGCCCAGTTTTAGAAAGTGAATAAAGGAAAAATGAACATTTCAGATGACATTTCTGTGAATATCCTTGCAGGCTTTGCTGTCTAGAGATGCCTCGTTTCCATATAATACACAGATGCCTTGCATGGCTCCAGCCTCCATTTGGAGCAGTTCTGAGCATGGTACATCATCCAGAATAGTACAACAACATATACCAGAGGTGGACTCCTCTCTTCATCCTGTGTTATCATTCCCCTCGGGTAAGACATCCAATTCCATATTCCCAACAGAACAGCCAGTTGTATTATAAAAATCCTAAAATGTATGGTCTGACTTAGTTTTTATAAACGTTTAAAGCTTTGGCTATGAACAAACCTCTTAAAAGAAATACGTCTTGCTTGTTTATTACTTGCCAAAAGGTGCTCTGACAAATGCCCTTAGTATAATTTAAAGCAGTGGTTCTCAAACTTTCGTACTGGTGACCCCTTTCAAATAGCAAGCCTCTGAGTGTGACCCCCCCCTTATAAATTAAAAACACCTTTTTATATATTTAACACCATTATAAATGCTGGAAGCAAAGCGGGGTTTGGGGTGGAGGCTGACAGCTCGCAACCCTCCATGTAATAACCTTGCGACCCCATGAGGGGTCCCAACCCCCCGTTTGAGAACCCCTGATTTTAAGGGACATGGTCAACTTAAAATTTCATCCTGCTCTCTAAAATATTGCATCTACTATAGATGCATGTAGCAATTAAGATAACTACAACTGAAAAACACCAGAGGGAAAATATTTTTCTCCTTTTTTAGTTCATTTATTTTGTACACTTGATAGCATTTAGTGTTTAATTGTTTCTCTTGCACAGCTGGCCAATTCACCTTGTTGGTTATGTAGGTCTTTCATGCAGAGACAGGTGAGGTATGTTTCTTTTTAAAAATGTAAGACAGACTTGACTGTAAAAGCAAAAAAACTCATTGGGGGATCTTGGACATGTGTAGAGCTTAAAACTAATTTTTACTGTTTTTAATTGAGTAAGTTTCAGATAGTGATGTCCCTTTAAGATAAATGTATGAAATACTAATATTGTAAATGCAACATTTTAAGCTGATGGTGGAAAAAATCAGTCAGGAAATTCAAAACTGGTGTGCTCCGACAGGGACACTAACTCAATTGCATTGCTCATTAAAATATATGTTTAACACTTAAATCAGGAGAATTGAAATAAAAAAATACTATATATCTGCAATGTGGCCAACGTAATGTTGCTGTTATACAGAAGCAATTTCTGAAGTAATAGAGTTTTTATTTCCATATGAAGAATATGCATTGTGCCAAAGAAATCCATGACCCTTCAAGAAAACAAAGCCTATTGAAATCACAAGCACCTTCTCTTGGCACTGAATGTTTGGGGCTGAGGCTGTAAAAAGGGCCATGCAGTCCCAGCCATCTCATTTCCTTTTGTTTACGTGGCTAGCTTTACTTGGTTTGCTTTTTTCCCAAGTGTTTTTTTTTTTCCTGGTGGTTCTGTAGTTAAAAGTTTTTAATTTTTTGAATATTTCTAGGAGTTCAGAGACTTTCTTTAAAATGAATGTTTTATTGGCCTTTCTGCACTTGTGCAGAAAAACTTGTTTGACCCTGACTTAGCACTACAAGTGTCACGGCTGATTTGACTCTGGTTACACCCAACCTATCTGTGGGTCTTTGAGTGTGCATCATGCCCCTTCATGTTCCTGGAGATGGATTTATATACTCCCTGCTTTAATTTGGCCTGGAGACTTCTTCAGCTGAAAGGAAAGCTGCTTCTAGACCAAAACTGGCCAGTGCAGGAACTCCATTGTTGCTGAGGGCTCCCCAAGCACAGAAGCTTGAACATGAGGCTGGGAGCTCCTTGGGTCTGTCCCTGAGCCCTCAGTCCAGGACCATTCTTTCAGAATTAGGCTCATTCTTCCATTTTAAGAATAAGATTGAATTAAATTAAAATGCTGAGGAATCTTATATTTTTGAGGACTCTGCACCACCCCATTAAAGATGAGAAGACACCATCATGGACATGGGGAATGTATTAGGAAGTCTTAGTTCTTTCAGTGTTTGGTTCTGAAAGTCTCTCTGGCCCTTCCTGTATTCCTGACCTCTAGAGCGGATGCTTCTAATGATAGACCAGCTCCCTAAAGAACATTTGTCTCAAACTGAAAAGCTTCCCTTTTTTAAGAAGATGATCTGTTCAGCATAAAAATAGAGAAAATGAAGGACATTTGATTACTACAAGACCACTGGGGCTCACTCAGCCTGAACAGACAGAGAGGGATGTTGCATTATACTCATTCTGATACCAAAGACGACACCTTTCTTCTGGGGACTGTCTGCTCCCTTTCCCAGAAATTTCAGCTTCACCAATCATGAGACAGAATAAAGAAAAGCACGTAAATAGAGGCTAGGCTACAGTATCTGCTGTCTGTACATCCTCTGTATCTGGCAGGCCTCACATCTGAAGTATTGCCAGGAGCTTATTTTGTCTACTTTCCTGACCCTCCTTCTTTTGGGCACCATTTGATTGATGTCCTAGCAGCATATAGTGGAAATACAATGGATCACTGCATGCTGAGATTATACAGTTCAGCTGTGTGGCCTAATTCTCGTCTGTGTTGCCCCCCCAAGTCCTTTTATATATCCCTTTTCAGAGA
Source organism: Terrapene triunguis (assembly GCF_002925995.2). Taxonomy (NCBI): domain Eukaryota; kingdom Metazoa; phylum Chordata; order Testudines; family Emydidae; genus Terrapene; species Terrapene triunguis. The sequence continues at coordinate 61,830,347 of NW_020664413.1, read as the reverse complement.
TCTCTCTCATAAGACACTGCTCAGAGCAGAGATGGACTCCTTCTTAAGAATGGGAGCCATTAAAAAAGTTGTTTAACAGAACAGAAGGCAGGGAGAAGTTGGTGATGGTCTTTTTCCCATTTTGTAGGCAACCAAATAAGATGATGCAGTTGGACTGGCTTACCAAAATCTATTTGCTTTTGGATAGGTAACTGTCATTACTAGTATGGAGTCTTGCACTCCAGCATATCTACAGCAACATGGATATTTGCCAAGTATTTGTCAGTGGCTACAGGATACCTTAGACATATAGACATCCATGTATATCTGTACTAGACAACTGGCAGTTTCAGACTTGCATGGAACAAATCTTGAAGGAGAATCTGAATGTGGTATGTGCTGATTGTGCCCAGAGCCTGTGAATAAACTGGGGCAGATATCCTTATCCTTTTAAGTACGGTGTGGGAGTACATATTCACAATCTGTAAGACATCCAGGTGATCCTCTCAACTATAACCCCCCCCCCCCCCAAAAAAAAGCAAGTAGGGAAGATAGTCATAATATTTCTAAGGTCAAAAACAAACCTTTCTGGCATTTTTATACTTCATAAAGAAGCAGAAAATGTACAGGCCCAATTAAAAAATATATCTTTTGCAGGTACCCATTAATCCTGTGACAAAGAACTTACTTAGATCAGTACCAGTTACTGAAATAAGCTGTTCTTTTTGGTTAGCAAAAATTGCTTGTAGAAAGAGTTTTGTATTTGCAGATCTCCAAGACACTTGAGATTAAGATGGTATGTAAATGTTGGAAAATTATTGTCCACCTTTTGGCCCTTTAAATTAGTGTAATTTTTCTTCTTAATTTCCCAGCTGTCAAACTTACCTCCCTTGACTCTTCACCTTCCTTTATTCCAAGCATAAGAAGTCTTCATTCCTCTCTTTGCTCCCTTTTTGTAAATTTGTTTCCTGAAGGGCTTTTCAAACAAAGTCCTTCTGCCTTTTTACAATGGCTAAATTCCTAAGCACTTGAGATAGTTTGCAGACTAAGTCTCCCCCAGGAAGCAAGTTAGAGTTCCCTGTTGCCTTCTTTGTTAGAGACAGAAATAGGGCACCTACCTTGAAATTACCCCACGGCGTTCAGCAATAACATTTTTCAAAACTACCAAATAATTCTACCCAGATGGCTAGATTGAGGCTTTTGCAGATCACAAAATAAAAGTGCAACATGTGCTCTCCACAGCACTGACTTTTTGAGCACCAGTGGGTGCAGATGCAGGACAAGACCCTGGCCGTACGTCCACACCATATTCTTTAGGGCTTGTCTACATGTGGGGATGTTCTGGAATAGCTATTCCCGAATAACTTCTTGTGTGGACAGTCTTATTCTGGAATAAGAGTACTATTCAGGACTAGCAATTGTGCTTTAAATTCACACCCCAACTTAATCTGAGGGCTGGTCTACACTGGGAGGGGGGATCGATCTAAGATACGCAACTTCAGCTACGTGAATAATGTAGCTGAAGTCGAAGTATCTTAGATCGACTTACCTGGGGTCCACACGGTGCGGGATCAACGGCCGCGGCTCCCCCGTCAACTCCGCTACCGCCGCTCGCTCCGGTGGAGTTCCGGAGTCGACGGGGAGCACGTTCAGGGATTGATATATCGCGTCTTAACGAGACACGATATATCGGTCCCCGATAAATCGATCGCTACCCGCCGATACGGCGGGTAGTGAAGACGTACCCTGACTTAACTTTCAAGACTAAACAAGCTGTCAAAACATTGGAGTGCTTTGGGTCATGTTAGCCTACGATCCCCTCACCTTCTGGCTTGTTTCTTTATGGCTTTGTCTTCACTGCTAAAATCAGGTGGTGTGGGTTCTTTCTGGATTATTTTTTACAGTGGGATAATCGATGTGCTTTAGCCATGCCTCTGTAGAATTCTAATGCAGAGCAAGCACCTGTAATTTTTACTGCAGGGTAGCTAGGTGCGGTCAGCCACACAGCAGGGGGCATAGTGTTGACATCACTTGTCTACCACACAGTAAAAATTACAGGTGCCTGGTCTCCACTAGGATTTCACAGGGGCATAGCTAATGCATGTTAGTTATCCCGCTGTTAAAAACAAACACACACTTTTTTGGCAGTGAAGACATATTCTGTGTGGGCAAAGATGAAAGATTGTCAGGAATAACTTCACATCAGAGTCTATGTCTGCATCTTTCACTTCTTTCTTTCTGAGTCTCTCTCCCCCCTCCCTCCAGCCAGTCGTCCCCCACACTTATGACAGGGTGTGCCAGAGAGCTAATATTTCAATTCTCCAAAAATGTCTCTCTTGCTGCTGCTCGTAGTCAAGCTTCACTTTTGTCCTTTTTTAAATACATCCCCTTGGCTGCTCTCCAGTTTTGCTATCTGAAGACATTGTCCAGCGCGTGCAGCCAGTCAGTTATGTCAGGGCTGCCCCACCATCACTCTTTGTGAGCTAGTGGGCTTGAGGCAGCAATACAATTTGTACAGAATATAACACAGACTGTATAAATAGATTTTTCAGAAATGTAATACCAACGTAGAACTCCTGGGTCCATAGCTGGCTGACTATCTCAGATGTATATATCTCTTCCTTTGTTTTATAGATATCCCTCTTCATATATATTTTGAAACATTGTTGAAGGAGGACAAGATCAAAGGAGATCCTGTTGACACCTCAGCACTAGGGGTAGAGTTTAAAATGTCTCCATCCAATGGTATGTGATGCAAAATATTTTAATGCGTGCAAGATTTATTTTTTAGCTAGTTTCTGAACACTTTCTTTTTGTATTACTGGATGCTGCCTTAAATATTGTTATGTGTTTTTAGATGGGCAGGGATCATGCTTTTACTCACTACATGGCTAGCATGCACAACAGAGCTTACAATCTGAACAGATCACAAGACTAGTTATTGGGGAGAATAACAGGCACGGGAGTTAGGAGGAGGCAGATAATAAGGAATCGAGGGAGAAACTCATCCCACTCACATAGATTCCAAATAGCTGGGTTTTATGTGGGTGAAGTGTGAAGGGAATGGGAAGGTAAAATCTTCTATCCTGCAACTTGTACAGGGGTTGAGGCTGCTGCACAGTTCTCCCTTCTTGTTATTTCTAATTATGAGCTGGAATAACAGGTGTAGTTCCTCCTGATAGTTGGGTGTGGGCACCATTGAACCTGCATAAACACACCTGGTTCTCCTTTTCTTTGGCCTTCTGCACCAGTTCCCAAGAATTCGTGAGGGGGCTACCCAAGAGATTAAAATGTTCCACCCAGTGTTCAGGTGGAGGTAGGAAAGTGGCCAAAGCTGTAATGCCACCAGGCCCATATGTTTTTCACACCAGTATGCTGTTGACTCATCTAATTCACTAAGTCCTTGCTAAAGAAATTACGTAGAGAACTTCTTGGAAATAACCTATAGTCCTGTTGCTGATTGCTCTCACTGAGAGGTGCTGCTGCAGTCAGAATGAGCTCAGAAACTCGATAACAAACCCCTCCAAATGGTCACTGAGGGCTTATTTAAACACTGTTTTTGTACTGCTATAACTATATTGGTTTAGAAACTGAGCAAAGTAGTACAGTTCCCTAACATAGATGCCTTTTACCAGTATGAAGGTGTGTAAGAGGTGTAGCATATTCTTATTAGCTTATTCCCATTCAGGAATAAGTTATACTGATCTAAGCACCTTCATACAAGTATAACTGTGTGCGCACTGAGTATTGCTTTAACTATATCAACTTCTAACCTGATACAATTATAGCAGAATAATAGGGGGGAGGGATAGCTCAGTGGTTTGAGCATTGGCCTGCTAAACCCAGGGTTGTGAGTTCAATCCTTGAGGGGGCCACTTAGGAATCTGGGGCAAAATCAGTACTTGGTCTTGCTAGTGAAGGCAGGGGGCTGGACTCGATGACCTTGCAAGGTCCCTTCCAGTTCTAGGAGATAGGATATTACCATTATTTTTATAACAAAAATAAGGGGTATGGACCATCCCCAGAATCCTTGCACTACTTGGAGATGTCAGTGTGCTGGAAGAGTTAAAAATGAAGGCATTGATACAGTAAAGTACTTAAATGCATAAGTGAAGTCAATGGGACAGTTTAAGTACCTTGTTGAATCAGGACATGACTAATTATTTTAAGTGAGTTTGTCTGTTACTTAAAGCTATAGCTTTTTCTGTCTCTTACTATGTAAATAATTTCTTTGGTTAATCAGCTGGTCGGCTGCCGAGGATTTATTAGTTGTTGGTTAGACTTTGTCGAGATAAAGGAAAAGTGACTGTGTGTATTGAAAAGCTGAATAAAACGATATATGTATGGCATACAAAGGTAGCCGCAGCAGCTGTAATAAGACGGTTTTACGTGAGTTCTGTGGGATAGTAAAGTATTGCATTCTGCAGGAAATCTGCCTGACATCATATCCCTTATCTCCACTCTACCATACGTTGGGCCTCTTCCACCTTAATGGCTTTTTGCCCTGTGCTTGGTATTAAAGCTATTCTTATATCTCTAACTGCTCACATATAAACGGTCCTTTTAGAATATGAGTTAATGCTAGCTGAAATGGGAATGAACCCTTGCTGTAGTACTGTTATGAGCAAAAAAGACACAAAGGGGCAGATGCTCCTCTGTTACACTAGGATAAATCAGTTGGTCAATATGATTGCATCAGTATAACTGAGAGGTGAATTTTGCCCCCATGATTTGAATTTTTTGTGTCTACACATATCAGAGATAGTTACGCTATTTACTTTGTATGTTTCTGATTAAAAGTACCTGTAGCGCTTTCATTATCGTTTGTAAAGTGAGCTTGGCTGTAAGTTGCAGCTAATGAAAATGAATCTGAAACTTTGTAAATGCTTATTCTGTTGCAGAGTATAATCAACATAGCGCTTCTCTCAAACAGTGGAGCAGTGGCTATTTACTTAATTCCAAACCTCAAGCAGCATCAGGAACATCTGAACAGGTGTCAGAGGGAAGAAAGAAAAGGCACCTAAGTGAGACAGCGATAGGTAAGGGAAAAATAAGAGTATATAAACTACTGCCCTTTCTGAAAATACCCTTTTATCATTGGGCCCCACACATTATTCTAAATTGTTTCTTCAAATAAATGAATGGATAACTTTATGAAATTGTATTTTACAGGGATGTGAGAAATAGACTCATAATGCACTATGCAAATAATAAATGCTCACCATTTAAGGCATGCCATTTTCTGCTGGTTTTTATTTCTTCCATCCCCCCGACACTTCTCACCCCAATTCTACTTAGTGTGATTACAAAACTAGACATGCTTCTGGTTTTTTTGTTAGAATACTCCTTAAGGAAATTGCTTAGCCATACAATTGCATTTGTGTAATACTAGGTAGTGTGGTTTTTATGATGGTTTTTTTTTTTTAAATGATTCTCCACGAAACAGACTATGGATAAATTTGTAAATCATACACTCAACCAAACATTGACTATTTCTGAACTCAGTAAGCTATGTTTCATTTATTGTATGGTGTGGTTCCTGATTCTGGCTTCATTTTAAACTGTTAAATGTAAGAATTGTGGACAAGACTCTGAATAGAGATGGTGAGTAACCGGTGTCTTTAAAAAGGTGCTAGTGGTGATCATGATCGGTAGTTATAGACTACACTGAGTAAATGAATTGAAACAGCAGTTAAAGATAGAATTCTATAAAGCACCTAGGTGAATATGGCCATATAGGGATCCAGTACAGCCTCTGTTAAGGAAAATAGTGTCTCGCCAATCTCTTAAAATTCAACTGCACAGTGGATAAAGGAGAATAGATGGATATAATGTATTTGGAATTTGAGAAAAACATTCACAAACGTAACTTAAGGAAACTAAGTCACAGGGTAAGATGAAAAGCAGTTGAGTAAAATTTGGATTAGAGACAGAAACAAAATTTTCAGCGTGGAAGAATAGTAATAATGGAGGACTCAGGGTTTGAAACTAAGACCCGTATAGTATAATATATCCATTAATATGGAGGAGCCATGAAATGGCAACATTTGCGGACGACACCAAATTGTTTTGAATAGTCGAGACTAGAAAGAAGAATGAGGAACTTCAGAAGGACCCAACAAGGGTAGGTGGCTGAGCAACATGTCCGTGAGACTCAGTGTAGACAAGTGCATTGTAATGCACTCTGAAAACAACCATTTGAACTACTCGCACCCAATTATGAACATGGCAATTCCTATGCTTGTAGTAATAGCACTTAAAGAAAGGTACAGCTTGACAGTATAAACCTTTGAGAGAGTAAATTCTGTGGGGTTCTGACAATTTCATTGAGATTTTTATTTTAAAAAAAAAAAATCATCAGGGTTGCAATTTCCTGGTGTCAGCATGCTGCAATGCAATACATTTGTACATAGCAGCAGAAGCTCTAGCTCATTAGTGGTATATATGTATTCCTGATTTGGGCTCTGTTCAGTCTAGGAGAAATTATCCATGAGGAAGGGTCAGCAGCCTGGTGAGCAAGGCCAAAAATAAAATACTCTGTGCCAGGGAGTTGCAGAGTTGCTTATGAGATGAGAGTTCATATACTTGACCCACGCTGTGCATTACGATGCTTTATCTAGACGTCTGTTACCTCTTTCTCCCGCATTGGATCCACTGCTCTCGACAGACCCTCTTTATGTTTAGTTAGTGTTCTAAATAGGTTTAGTTTAGTGTGGGATTCTCTTTTCTTCCTTCAAGTCGGGAGAAGAGAGAATTGGGAACAATGGTGGTTTGCTTTTCGAGTCCAAACAAAATTGCAGCAGGGGCTATATTCACTGGGATTGAATAAAAAATACCCATAGATTATTATTTGTCTAGAACATTGACTCTACTTTAGGGGAAATCAGACTTGCAGGTGAGAAAACTGACTTTGCCTTTGTCATCTTTGCTGCCAATTCCACTTAGCCATCAGTCAGGAAAAAGCTGTTGGTTATGGAAAAGCTGATTGGAGGCTCTAATGGCTATGTGATATATAGCCCAGTCAGGGAAGGCTATACTCTCTATTCAGGTGATGTCCAAGATTATTCCCACAAACCTGATTATTGTTGGTTGTATGTAGTGTGGTAGTTTCTGTAAAGGATTCAGGATCTGACACAATGAGGCTGCTTCCGAGAGGGAATTACCCCCTTGAACTAGAGAGACCGTTTTTGTGGGACAATAGTGATGGAGGTGAATTTGTGATGGATAGAGCCGTGTAAGTGATTATTTTACAGCTGGTTGTTAGGTGTTCATGAAATCTCCAAGTGTTCAGCTGTGGGCTTTCAGAAAAGGCCTCATTTGCTACTATGTGGGAAATATTTTTAATGTAATAGACTAAAAAAAATCCTATTATTCCCTCCCCAAATCTTTTTGTGGCAGGAGAAAGTAACAGTAGGTTTGAAGCTTTTTCCTTTCAACATGCAGAACCAGAATCCCATAATGATTTTACTGCCGTGACCCATGTCAATCTGATGTCTAGATCTACCCAAAACGCATCATCACAGGTAAACGAAAAATGAATATATTGATGGATTAAGTAAAACATCACCAGAGAGTTGTGCAAATTAGTAAATAAAAAATATAAGCCTTTCACATTGTACTTTGCTTTACGCAGTTTTACACATGCCTAGTTAGAGTGAGATTACTAGTCTGTATTGGGAAGGGCATGTTCTAAAACAGGGGTCGGCAACCTTTCAGAAGTGGTGTGCCGAGTCTTCATTTATACACTCTAATTTAAGGCTTCGCGTGCCGGTAATACATTTTAACGCTTTTTAGAAGGTCTCTCTATAAGCCTATAATATATAACCAAACTACTGTGATATGTAAAGTAAACAAGGTTTTCAAAATGTTTCAGAAGCTTTATTTAAAATTAAATTAAAATGCAGATCTTATCAGTTTAGTGTGATCCTTGCCCTTGCTTTTCCTTGCTGAGTTTTCCAATGTCTGGCATGTATTTGGATACTTTAAACTGCACACAGGCTTCTGAGTGATCAGTTGTTAACCGGCTCCGAGAGGGACAGAGGACAGATTTCATGTGTGAAAATACCTGTTCACACAGGTATGTGGATCCAAATGCTGAAAGCATTGCAAACGCAATTTTCTTCAAACAGTTAAATTTCACTGGCAGGGACGTCCAGCAGGTCAGAATAGAGGCCCCCATGCTCTCTCTCGGTAGCTTCAAGTGCACTCCACAGATCCACAAACTTTGATGTCCACAGTTCTGAGCTTTTTAACTGAATAAGCTGCATTTCGAAATCTTCAACACCCATCCACTGAAATACAGACAAATCCAAGTCGCTTTCGTTGAACTTTTCAGGTTTAATTAGAAAAGAAAGCATTGGGCCAAATCTTGAAATCTGTCAGAAAATTCTGATTCCAGTTCTTGCATGTACTTTCCAATCTCATCGACACTGACAGTGCAACGTGTCGATAGCTCTTTTATGTGTTGGAAGTAGCGGAAAACAGAAGTTTGAATATCCCTGGAAAAAACTGCTAGTTTCACAACAAATGCTTTCCAGGCTTCATAAAGATCCAGAACTGTTTGCCCTGCACCCTGGAGACAGAGGTTGAGTTCGTTTAGATGAGCAGTGATATCAGTTAGGAACATGAGCTTACACAGCCATTTGTCATCATCCAGTTCGGGGTAGTTTTGTTCTTTTTCTGACAAAAAGGCCTTGATTGCCTCAAAACAGTTTACAAAGCGCACCAAAACCTTGCCACGACTTAGCCACCGAATGTTGCTGTGAAGTGGGATGTCGTTATAAACACTGTCCATCTCTTCTAGCAGTGCTTGAAACTGTCTGTGAGTCAAAGCAGATCGAGCAACAAGGAAATTCACAATTCGCACCACTGTATTCATCACATTATTAAGCTCTGAATTAGAAATTTTTGCACTCAGGTTTTCTTGATGGATGATGCAGTGAAATTTGACTGTCGAATGGCCAATTTGATCTTCAAGTAACTTTACAAATCCCTTCTGTTTTCCAACCATGGCAGGAGCACCATCTGTTGTCACACAAGATATTTTTCTGATGTCAACTCCTTGTTCTTCAAAATGGTTTACAAAACTTTCCAGTATATCTTCCCCCTTTGTTGTGCCATGCAGGGGTTTTAGGCAACAAAGTTCCTCTTGGATTTCATCGGAAGCACAATATCTTGCAACAATTGCCAAACGTGGAACATCATTTATATCCACGCTCTCATCAACTGCAACACTAAACAGTGCTGTGTCTTTCAATGCAGTCGTCTACTTTTCCTTAATGTTTTCTGCCATTTCACTTATGCGTCTCTCAGCTGTTCTGGCAGAGACAGGCAGTTCTTTTATTCTAGATATGATTGTATCTTTATTTGGCAAATCATTGAACAAAATTTCCGAACTGCTGAGAAAAACTTTTTATATATTCCCCCATCTGTAAACGGCTTTCCGTTTTTTGCAGTGCACGGTGCAATCTTGTAACTTCCTTCTGTAGCTTGATTTTTACTTACACTTAAGCTTTTAAAAACACTGCTTTGCTTCTCATAGGCTGCTACTGCCTTTTTGATTGATTCAGTCTTGTCTGCTTCAAGAAAGTTTTTCTCGTGCTTCATTTCAAAATGTCGTCTAACACTTGATGTGCGACAAACAACACCTTCATAACAGAAAGCACAAATAGCACGGTCCTTCTTTTCAAAAAATCCAAATGCATCTGTCCAAGCAGGCTGAAATGATCGGACATCTAGCTTTGCTTTCTTAGGAGCTGCCATTTTGTCAAATGTTCCCTTCAACTCTCAGTGGGAAAAAACATGGCGATAGAAGGCAGGCACCAGGTCCAACGCAGTGTGGTCTAAGATAAGCAATTTTAAGATGGGGGTGCTGAGCTGCACCCCCTCTTGCCTGGTGTGCAACCCTCACTGTCCCAGGCTGGGGACAGTGGGCCACAGCGGGGAGGCTGAAGAGGACTGATCCAAGGCCAGGAGCAGAGCTCAGGGTGGCCTGCTGGGACTCCAGGCTGGAAAGCAGGCTGAGCAGCGGCTGGAAACCAAGATTGGCAGCTGAGGTGAGTGGAGTAGGTGGCTTGTAGGCCTGGACCCTGTCTGCAAGAGAGCCTCCAACCGGAAGCAAGGTGAGTGGAGCTGTGCGGTAGGGACCCCTGCTGGCGAGGGGCCAGCAGCCGGAACCCCAGAGCAGCGACTGGCTCAGCCCACGGCCACTCTGGGGTTTTTGCCCCCAGCTCCTGCCAGCTGAGGTCTCAGCCTGCTGCCAGCCTGGGGTTCCTTCACCCAGGCCGGCAGAGGGTGCTGAGTGGGACCAGCGGCGGGACCCGGCTGGCAAGGGGCCAGCAGCGGGAACCCCAGAGTGTCGGGGAGCTGAGCAGCTCAGCCCGACCCCCGCTCTGGGGTTTTCACCACCGGCTCTTGCCAGCCGGGGTCTCAGCCCGCTGCCAGCCTGGGGTTCCTTCCCCCCCAGGCCAGCAGTGGGTGCTGAGTTGGACCCACGGCAGGACCCGGGCTGGCAGGAGCCAGCAGCGGGAACTCCAGAGCGGGGCGGGCTGAGCGGCTCAGCCTGCCGCGGCTCTGGGGTTTTCACCACCAGCTCCTGCCAGCCGGGGTCTCAGCCCGCTGCCAGCCTGGGGTTCCTTCCCCCCAGGCCAGCAGCGGGTGCTGAGTTGGATCCGCGGTGGGTCCCCGGCTGGCAGAAGGCCAGCAGCAGGAACTCCAGAGCGGTGGCGGGCTGAGCCGCTCAGCCCGCGCCGCGTGCCGGGAAAAATCGGCTCACGTGCCAACTTTGGCAGGCGTGCCGTAGGTTGCTGACCCCTGTTCTAAAACATAGAAATGCATTCTCAAAGACAAGTATTTCGCAGACCATGAATTAGTTTATCAGTGAGAACTTGTTAAAAAACTCTGCATTTAAAACTAATGAAATGCATTATGATTTAAGTCCCCCCGAAACTGTGACTGGAGGCTTTTATAATGCCGCCTCCTGATGGATCTACACAATATTGGCTGGCAATGTAAATACAGTTGTGGTACTTTATCCTGTTGCATCTTGATTTACCAAACCATGACTATCTCAAACTCCTATTAACTGAACTATTAGCAAAGCCTCTGGTAAAGTGGTGGTGACATCCGGGCCCCATTGAAATCAATGCCAAACTTCCCAGTTATTAGAGTGACAGAATTTCACCCTAGAAGTCTTCAGGTTTCAGTGCTTTGGAACTTTGGAATTCTGTAAGACAGAAATATGAAGACTTACAGTTTACAAATACTGTACCTGATAATTGAAACTTAAGTGATGTTCCCTACGTAGTTTCAGTAATGCGAATTCTATTGAATTTCTTTCCTTGACTGAGTCTTTTACACATCTGCATCTAGTGGGAACTTTTTTCCTTTACCAGATTGAATGAAAGTGATTTATTCTGAAACAGGCTTTTTCAGCTGAAAACAGAAAGCTCTATAATTTAGATTGAATCATGTTTTAAACCCAAACCACCTACTGTAATCCTGAAAAGTCAGTCCACACACGAGAGAAGAGGTTGGATAGCCCCAAAGAGGAAAATTCTGAGAAGTTCAGCATCCTCTTATCCCTACAAAGGGATTTCTGCAGATTTCCAGACAAATATTTTCCATCTAGATTGCTCTACATTGATAAATTCATTGCATATACTGCATTTAGGCTCTGACCTCTTGGAATTCTTATTTTTATCGAGTACAAGAACATCTGCGTAGTGGTCAGGTTATAGGTTAGTAGATTTATTCTAGAATGCCTTCAGAACGTTATGAAAAATATAGCTATTAAGAGTGGGATTGTCAACAGTGTTACTCAGCATTAACTGTAATTGTGAAAAACTTCCATTGACTTCAATGGGAATACAGTTAGTCCAAAACTGAGTACTTTTGAAAACGTCATTCTAAAAAGTCACTCTGCGTTTGTCTATCTGTTAAAAGTACAAAACAATTGTTTAGTTTTATTGTCTTGTAGTTAACATGCAGCTATTATCATTAAGCTAATGACTCTTCTGTATTATTAATTGTTATACAGCATAACTCTAGACGGAGACTGAGAAGTGAGAGCTCCTATGATATAGACAACATTGTTATTCCTATGTCACTGGTTGCTCCCTCTAAATTGGAGAAGCTGCAATACAAAGAAATCCTTACTCCAAGGTATGCTCATTTTCCCCTCTTTGCACCCCACTGATATTTTTTTCTGTTTTCATAAATGTTCCTCCTCTCCCCCCCTCCACACCCACCACCCCCGTTGCATGAAAGAACCCCCCAGCAATGGGGAAGATTGACAATCCAGGGGAAATGGTCACACTGCACACACAATGGTGTCTGATGCACAGAGTAAGCAGACTGTAAAAATAAAGAGGAATGTTTTTCTCTCATCTTAATTCTAGTACTCATTGCAGACACAAATGTGTGTTTTAAGAAGATTATCTTTCTCTAAGTAGTTAATTGGAGATTATCTTTTTTTTAATGTCTTAGTTCAGCAGAAAAAAGCAACCTCCCAATAACATGCACAGAAAAACACATACCTATACATTTTTTAAAACATTCCGATTTTATTAATTGAATTTAATCTTTTCATGTAGCATAACCCCATTATTTCTGATATCTGGTTCTCTAAACTTGTTTAAAAAACACAGATCCTTTGATTCTTGGAACAGCTTAAACAAGTTTTTGTTAAACTAAATAACGTGTGTCATCTAAACTAGCAATGCCTAGTCCTTTTATCTGCAAATCTTTGACTTGTGTTTCAGGTTTTGGCTGGTTTTATTTAAAGGCTTAAAATAATATTAACAGGACAATGTTAAGGAGCTCAGATTCTGTATTTTTTTTAAAGAAAGATTTTCTAGAACCTAATGTTAGAAGACACGTTTTCATGATTTTTATTTAAATTAAAATCATTTTTCTTAAATATTGACATTCCCTTACAACAATTGTAGCGTAAGTACTGCAGCATTGTCCTATTTAATGAGAACAGGATAATCTCATTCCACTGCTGAAGTGATAAAACATTCGATTTGGCTAATCCTGTGTTAACTCCCCTTCTCCGATTTGTAGCTGGAGAGTTGTTGAACTTCATCCTCTGGGGCGATCTCATGTAGATGAAGAAGAGGTAAGCTACGTTTTAATGAAACCAAGAGTTTAATACATGGTTTATCAATGTATGTTTTCAAACTTACCAGTGACTACTGAAGTTGTAAAAAGAAGCTGATTGTACTAACTATGAATGTAAAAACATTCATAGAATCACAGGGTTGGAAGGGACCTCAGGAGGTCATCTAGTCCAACCCCCTGCTCAAAGCAGGACCAATCCCCAGACAGATTTTTGCTCCAGATCCCTAAATGGCCCCCTCAAGGATTGAATTTACAACTCTGGGTTTAGCAGGCCAATGCTCAAACCACTGAGCTATCCCTGTGAACACGTGTTTTATATACTTGTTTTGTCAGATGTCTCTTCTCCCATCCTACCAACCTCTTAGTAGCAACACTAATGGGTGATGGCAAGATGAATCTCCATTAGGAAGCAAGGAGATGAAAGAATCGGGAGTCAGTGCTAGTATATAAGCAGCAGCCTACCCACATCCTAGAAACAGGAAGCATGGGCCTCTAGCTTCTTGCACCCTGATTCTTTTTTCTTTTCCTTTTAGCCCTAAGATTAAAAGGATAAGAGGAAGGAGAAAAATAGGTTATGAAAGAACACATGGAGAGTTGAGGCAACTAAGGTTTTCTATCTCAGAACCTGCACCTTTTTAGGCAAGGCTCTAGCACCCCAGGGCCCAGCCAGTGATTCAGCAGCAAGCCCCTTCTACCAACCTCCTTCCCCATTCGCTGCCATTCTCTTTCCGAGGACTGGGACACTGGAGATCCAGTGGGAAACCCTCTTCAGGGAGTGGGTAATCAGGTGGCTCTCCAGGTTTGCTAGCAGCCCCACTTCCTCTGCATTGTCTACAAGCAGCACCAGAAAGCCAACTCCTTGGGCTTGTAGCAGCTTAGCAGGTATTTTTGTCTCTTTTTTTGGGTGGAGGACACTAGGTTTTTTCAGCCCCATCTCCGTTTGCCTACTCCTCGCCTCGTAATTTGGTTTTCCATTGGTGGGAGGGATCCATTTCTCCTTCCAACTTCCTATCTGAAGCAGTGCAGCACTCTCCTCAGCAAACCATGAACAATTTCTTCATCACCCACTGCTATTGTTCCTTCAGGAGCATGGGTCAGCCGGCCTCTTTCATGGCACCCCCTGGGCTTATTGGTTTGGGGAGCTTTCTTTCCCTCGAGCAGGCATGCAGGGCATTTCCCAGATCCATTCTCTAGTCTGGTTCCTCCTCCTCCCCATGTTTCTGTTGCTGTTTCCCCTGACCTGGGTCAAATACCTAGTAAGAAACCTGCCATTTTTGCTACCTTCCCAAAATCTTTGGAGGTATCTGATTTCTATCTCTAATCACTATCACTGACCTGTCCCACTTGCCTGATCCCTACTTGGACTAACTGTAAACACAGCAGTTCCAAGACCAGCATCCAGACCTTGATCCCAAACAAAAATATTGCTGCCCTCCTGGTGAGAATATCCTTCCTAGAGCCTCTTACTCTGAGGGCCCTTTCTGTGTGGGGGTTAGATGCTCCAATAAACTAGCCAAGGAGTAAACTTTTCAAAAGGGTTCTCTCTTCTTTCGAGACTGAAGAGGTAATACCTTGCCATGCAGCAATCCTAGAGGTTATTCTGAGGAGTGGGATCAGGTAAACAAATGATCTCCTGGCTCCAGAAAATACTCCAGGTGACCAAGGGTAAAAGATTTCTTCTTCCCAAGGTAGATGCTGCCTCTTGTCTCTCTGAAAATGTACTTTGCCTACATATTCTATAGCAGAGATCGGCAACCTTTCAGAAATGGTGTGCCGAGTCTTCATTTATTCACTCTAATTTAAGGTTTCGCGTGCCAGTAATACATTTGAACATTTTTAGAAGGTCTCTTTCTATAAGTCTATAATATATAACTAAACTATTGTTGTATGTAAAGTAAATAAGGTTTTTAAAATGATTAAGAAGTTTCATTTAAAATTAAATTAAAATGCAGAGCCCCCCCGGACCGGTGGCCAGGACCCGGACAGTGTGAGTGCCACTGAAAATCAGCACACATGCCATAGGTTGCCTACCCCTGTTCTATAGTCTCCACAGACAAGGCGGCCAACCTTTCCCTTTGCAGTGCCCAGTAGGTCCTAGCTGTTGATTTCACTCATTTGGCATTGTATTCTGGGCTCTAAAGAAGGAGACTGTCTCCATCCTAGTGTCCCCTTCTCTTAACCTACCTGGTGAGATTCTTAGTTTTCTTACAGATTCTACCTAGGCTGCCTTCTTCCTGTTTAATGCTGCCTTTGATAGGCTCATAGATTTAGAAGGAACCCCCTCACTTGCTACAGCAGCTGCTATATTTGCGTTTGGAGCAGGAAGGCTGCATTTAGTACATCACAGACCTTTCCTACAAGGGTATTAAGCTGTTTGGAGAACAGCTAGGTAAGGGTAACTAAAGGAGCACTTCTTGCTCAAGAATCTGCTTCCTCATCACTCTTATCCCTCCTCTTCCTTCTCTAGAACCTGGTATCAAGGAGAAAAAAATTCCCACAGCCATTGACTTCCCTCTTCAGGATGCTAAGGAACACGCTCTTCACTCAGAACCTTCTTCTGCAAAACTTGTTGAGTTTTGATGCGGCCTCCAGGGTGATGGCTACAGGGTTGGCCATGAGAAGGGGCTCTTGGCTCCAAGTTTCAGGTCTGCCATACGAGGTCCAGAAGACCATTCAGGACCTCCCCTTTGAGGGTGTGACTCTTGTTTTCCAAAAAGATGGATAAAAGGCTTCATAGCCTAAAACAGTGGTCTCCAAAGTGGGGTGCGCGCACCACAGGGGGTGCATAGAGGATCCATCAGGGTGCGCCACCGGAGCAGCGCCACTTCCCCCCCTCCCCCCCCCCAGCAGTTCGGCCGGGAGTCCGAGCAGCTTTTTTGTTGTTGTTGTTTTTTGCTTCAACAGTTCGGCCGGGAGCAGGGGGTGCGAGCTCAAAAGTTTTTACTGACGGGGTGCGCGATCAAAAAAGTTTGGAGACCACTGGCCTAAAAGACTCAAGAGCCATCCTCAAATGGCTGGACCTCCATACTCCCACCGTGCAGCGGAAACAGTTCAGACCACAACCTCCTCCGCGGTTCTACCAACAGCAGAACCGACAGGACAGTTCCTGGAGGAGGAATTGGAGCAGTAGGAAGAGGCTGCACCTGTCCTCAGGCCAGGGCTCTGGCCAATCCAAGCCACCTCCCGGTCCCAAATCGGCCTTTTGAAGGTGCGGTCGAGGATGGCACACCAGAACAAGAACTGGATCTACTCCGCCTTACCTTTTCATCCCGACTATCCCCTTTCTACCATGCATGGTCCCGTATCACTCCGGACCGCTGGGTGTGGCGCACGGTAGAGAGGGGATACTCCATCCAATTCTGTGCCCTCTCCCCCCCCTTCCATCCCCCTTCCCTGTCCCTCTTCAGGGACCTCTCACGGGCAACTCCTTATACTGGAGGTGCACTCGCTCCTTTTGCTAGGGGCAGTGGAAGAGGTTCCTCCAGAGCAGAAGGGCAAGGGTTTCCTATTCCCAGTATTTCCTAATACCGAAAGCCAAAGGCGGGCTCAGGCCCATCCTAGACCTGCAAGAACTCAACAAGTTTGTGAAGAAGCTCAAGTTCTGCATGGTCTCTTTGGCCTTAATCATCCCTTCATTGGATCCAGGAGACTGGTATGCCATCCTTGACTTGGACGCATACTTTCACATAGCAATAATTCCGCCCCACAAAAAATACCTCAGGTTTGTGGTGAACAACAACCAATATCAGTTCACAGTCTTCCCGTTCAGCGGCACCTCGCGTGTTCACCAAGTGCACGGTAGTCATGGCCGCGTTCCTGCACAGGTGGCAGGTACAGGTGTTCCCGTCCTTCGACAACTGGCTCATCAAGGGCCGCTCCAGAGCTCAAGTGGAGGCACAGGTCGACTTCATAAGGGTAACGTTCGACAATCTGGGCCTTCTTCTGAATGAGGGGAAATCAACGTTGTCTCCAGTTCAGCGGATAGAATTTATAGGGACAGTGCTGGACTCGACCCAGGCCAGGGCGTACCTCCCGGAAGTGAGGTTCCAGGCCTTTGGCAATATCATTCGAGGTCTCAGGCAGTTCCCCACTACCACAGCAAGGAATTGCCTGAAACTTCTAGGACACATGGCAGCCTGTACCTATGTGGTGCACTTGGACTTTGGCATTTTCAGTCATGGCTAGCATCGGGGTATCGGCCAGCCCGAGACAATTTGGACAAGGTTGTAACCCTGCCTCGCCAGGTTCTTGACTCACTTCTGTGGTGGCTCAACCCACAGGTAGTATGTGCAGGGATTCCCTTCTCCAGCCCTCAGCCGTCTCTCTCCCTAGTGACGGACGCATCAGCACTGGGCTGGGGAGCACATCTGGGAGACCTCAGAACTCAAGGCCTCTGGTCTCAGGCAGAGCTTGCTCTCCACATCAATGTCAGAGAGCTGAGAGCGGTGCGCCTGGCATGCCAGACTTTCCACATCCACTTATCAGCTAGCTTTGCAAGCATGCGCATTAGGGCCTAACTCAAAGCCCAGTAAAGCTAATGGGAGTCTTTCCACTGAAGTCTGTGGACTTTGGATCAGGTTCTAGGTCCCCAGCAGCAGCTCACAGTGAAGCTGTGGAGTGCTGTGTTCAGATAGATTTATCACAGAATAACGCAGCTGCGATAGTTTGTGTTCACATCTAACAGTTACAAACTCCCTCATCCATTTTGTAAAATCATGTACCTAACCCTGTTGCAGCAAAAACCACGTGGCTGTGTGCTGTCTGTTGTAGGGTATTACCAGGGTCCAATGTGCTCTTTGGCAAAACTTAACCTAAAATTTGTGGTTAGCTCCCCCGGGCTTTGTCTACACTACAGACCTTACAGCGGCACAGCTGTACCGCTAAAGCTACACCGCTGTAAGGTCTCCCGTGTACCCGCTCTATGCCGGAGGGGGAGAGTTCTCCTGCCAGCATAATTAAATCACCCCAACGAGTGTCTCCTGCCAACAAAGCGCTGTTCAACTGGCTTGTCGTTGAAACTTATCTCGGGCAGGGAGGTGGTTTTTTTTCCACACCCCTGATTGACAAAAGTTTTACCAACAAAAGTGCTAAGGTCGACAAAGCCTCATTTCCATGGCAGCTGACTGAAGATTCTGCAGCACCTTCAGGCACACTTACAAAATGGAATATTGTATTGAATTAACTAGGAAAATGAACAGTGTCATTAATGTAACATCCATTGTTGTTTAAAAACAAGGTGTGGCCATAGCACCCATCTGCTCTCACCATCCCAAGGTGCTCAAGTGAATTTTTGGGCCATTGGCAACCAGAGTACATTACAGCAGTCCTGAACCTGTTCTGAACTCTATGCCGGAGAGCGGGCCTGTGGAGAACTGGTCCTCGGGTGTCTTGAGGAGGGCAAAACACAGCTCCTTTGTGTGCATATCCTTGTTCTTCTCAGCTGTGACTGAGCAGCAACCTCCATTTTCAGTGTTCTGCGGAAGAAGTAAGAGTCAGACTGTCTCAAAGTGCAGGGCAGATCTGGTGTCTGGATCCAGAGGGCTTCACTTAGCAGCCTGGGCCTCATGCTTAACTGAGCAACCAAAATTCTCATGAGCTTGGATCTAAGCATCTTGCTGGAGTTCTGGAAACCATTCACTAAGAAATCTTCTGCGTTGAAATGGTGACTATATTTTCTGCTGGGTTTCTAGTAGGAATGTGGCATTCACCTTTCCCCCGGGGCCTTTCATTTTAGAATGTTTTTTATTCTTAATGAGGTCATACTTGCATTACTCCATGCTCAAAGCACATTGCTGCTTCCCACTCCTGCAGCATGAGTATCTTTTTTTTTTTTTCCCTATGCACCCTTCTGTGAAACATTAGCTTAGAGTTGTTGCATTCCTTTATAACTCTCTGGGCTCCTGGAACTTGCCAAGATACATTGGACTCCCTCTTCAAGCAATTTTAGTCTGTTCTAAACATCGTTTTTCTGGTTGCAGATATGGTAACCATCGGTCTGAGCAAAATCTAAGCCCTTATGGCCCATCCTCCATTTAAACTATTTCACAAAGATAACGTTGTGTTGTATCTTCACCTCAACTTTTTGCTCCACTCCTCTGAAAGCTTCATAGTATGCCTGCTCAGGCCAGACTTCAAAATTTGGATAGGTCCAAGCCTTCTAGGAAATCATCTCAGCTGCTTATATTTGGTAAGACATCCCAGGCAGTCTCTGTTCAGAGACTGTTTAAATCGGATATATATGATAGGCTATGAGTAAGCAGGAGTTCCAGTGCTGAGAGAATTAAGGGTTCTTTTGGTAGTGCTCGGTGTGCCTTTCCCTCTCCCCTTTGCCATGTCTCCCTAACAGATTTGTAAGTCTGCTGCACAAAGTTCAGCTTATCCAGCACTGTTCTTTCAAATTGGAAGCCCGACTGAAGAATGAAACACTGTTTTCTCAAGTCTTTTTTCAGCTAAGCACTTCCAAGCCCTTCTCCTGAACACTGCTGCTGTTCATTGTTCTCTGCGGAGGCAATTTTTGAAGAATGGAACTTGCTTATTAGTAACTGGAATTTTCCGAATGTATTGCCTCTGCATATCTACACACTGCACCTCATCCCCAGACTTCTGTTAAGTCTTGGATGCTGAAGTAGAGAGGAATTCAGACCAGCTGGAGACACCGGCTTTTTATAACCTTGAGTAGAATTCTTGGGGTCATGGTTAATGCTCAACAGTTAACTTCATAAAATAGCCCGGGAACTTTTTTTAAGGATACTATTACCTGAGGATCTACATGCTTAACTCTTAAAAACTAGATTTGCTGTGCTACTTTAGAACCAAAATGCAAAAGAATCTGACAGTTTACATCTCTGAAGGAAAATGTAGTTGCTCTTAAGTGCTATAGTTCACTTGTGTGTCCTGCCCTGGAAGAGACACAAGTGTGCATCCACAAATGGAGTACGTCTCCTGTTTACTTGACTTACAAGTAACCTTCCTCTTGCTTTTCAATCTAGTGTAGTCCTTGATTATTTCCATGGGGTGAAAATAATTCTTATATCAACTTGAGATCCCCCCCTTCCAAACGTGTAAATTAGCAGGCTAAAAAGTTGTTGTATCATATAGCCGTACTTTTCTGTCATATTTTAACATAAACACATAGTTTACTATACCTTTGTACCCTCCAGTGCACATTCGATACTTTTTGTTGTGCGTGTGACACAGATTCCCCACATGACTGTATATAAAACCATTGTTTTCATTTTTAGTGATGCTTGTAATCATGGCAGCAGCCATCTCTCATTTATAATTACAGATCGAAGATCTGTCAGATGAACTTTTTTCTTCACGTCATGCAAAATATGAAGAGAGAGAGAAAGCAAGGTGGTCATTGTGGGAACAGAGCCGATGGCCCAGAAGAAATAGCAGGCAGGTGTATTGTCATAAATGGAGGACTCTTACAGAATCATTGGGATTTTCTGTTGGTAACACAGCAACTTTTAGAAATCCTATCAATAGGATGAAGCATCTTTGAAAATGAGAGTATTCCTCATCAAATAGTTTACCATGTACGGTATCATGCATATTTAATGTATTGCTTGAAAAGGAAAACTATATAGCTTTAAATCTTAGGAATTTAAAGAAAATCTAGGTTATTGGGATATTAGTGAATAAAATCTTAACATTTTCTGAACCCATCCCACTTCTGCTGCTCGTTGCGGTGCTCAGTAATTATTGCCTTAGTCAAATGAATAGGGTGTCACTTCTCACTCAGTAATCTCCGATTTAGATGAAAGAATGGGGTGTCACTTCTCTGGATCTAAGACTGAAAGTAATTGCATTCAGAGACCCACTTCAAGTACTGGATTCTGTTAAGTTTGAACTTTCAAAAAAATGTTGTCAAAGATATAAAAATGTATTTAAATATTTTATACCAAGGTCAGCTTTGCTTTAGAGTTCTGTTTTCAGGTTTTCTTTACTTCTAAGCATATAAATAAGAAGCTATTATTAAAAACTTAGAGTAGTGCCTTTTTTCCTCTTTTTAAAAAAAAATCGGAATTGTTTCCAGTCACTTGACAGAGCAGTTATTAAACAAAAGCTTATTTTCTCATTTTGTCTTGTACTAGACCTTATAGCAAAAATGCTGAAGGACAGCAGGGCCAAGATCCAGTACTGAAAGAAAACCATCGCAACTCATGTGCCTCACTGCGTTGTGCTGCTGAAGCTGCTTCTGATCTTACTTCAGAAATCCACAGTTCTGTATGTTTAAGGGTCCCACAGCCTTCAAAGGAAAACCAAGCAGCAAAGGTATGATGGTTTTTAGTAAGTAAGGGCCTGATCCAGTGCCCAAAGTTTCCCTGACTTCAGTGGGTTTTGGATCAGGCTCTAAAGTTGCAAATGTAAGTGTTCTCATCTCTAATGTTTGGATTGCGTTTAAAGCTTCTGCAAATTACCAGATTGAGATCACTTCCAAATGAAGTCCTCGATTGTCACCAGAACAGGAACAGCACAGGCAAAACTTTCACTAGTGGGTCAAAATGTCTCAGCCTCGGAGATGAGAGAGTAGCAGGCTCTCTATTGATACGTTCTGTAGCTTTTTTTCAGAGGATGCCAACATGTGTTCCAAATAGTACTGATTGTGATGGTAATAGATGTTCTTAACAGTAGAAAATAGAGGATTCCTTTTTTACGTCCCTTGCCTCTTACATTGTAACTGCATTGTTTAACCTTGGAAACAATGTTGGGATACAACTTATTTAAAAGATTCTATACAAAATGAAGTTGTGCTGTATTAAGCCAAGCTACATTGAAAATTGGTACCCAGCAGAATGGTATTCTTCCCTGTAGCTGAAGAACCCTGCAAGCACTGTAAAGAACAAGACTCATTTGTTATTTGATAACAGAATCATTCTGCACATAGCTAATCAGGACCCCTCTTTCCTCCCCTCCCCCCTTTGACTCCTTTCAGTCTGAGCTGTGGGAACTTCGGGTTTTTCCGTTAAAGGATGAAGACATAGAAACCTTACGGTGCCAAGACCAAATAACAAATCAGACTGAAAGTTCAAGTGCAGCTTTCCACAGTGACTCCCTCTGCACTTCATGTACTCCCATCACTTTGCCAAACAATGGCCATCCACCAAGAAAACAATCCACAGAAGAGCCTGAAGACTGCAAAAGTCTTTTCCTGGGACTCTGCAGCACAAGAAAACACAGGTGACAGGGAATAACGTGGTTCATTAAGAAAGCCGATTAAGATGGAGAAAAGTATAAGGTAAAATCTCTGTTGTTCACACAAGAAATAACAGCACCATTCAAATACTGTACATTAGCAGCATATAATATATTTTCTTTCTTGCTTTGTAACAGGCAGGATAAAATCCCAAACGCAACACTTTCTTCTTCCTGAACCACAAGAGAAACTAATTCTTTCGAGCTGGAAGTCTAGTATTCCCTGTGCTGAAAGTGGGCACACCTAAATAGCTGGCACGGTTTACTGCTTTCTGTTGTCATCTTGCCACGTTCTTTAATATTCTTCCTTTTTTTCTTTCAAATGTGTTTATGGTTCTGATGGATTCTGGGACAGCAGAACACACTTTATTCCTTTAAACAAACAACTTCAAAACACAGAAAAACTACTTGAAAAGACAGTGAGGAGGAGGGGGTAATTTCAAATTGTTTCCTTTGGTGGCATGAGCATGTGGCAAATACCTGCCTTGTCTGAAATCCCTTTGAATATTTAACTACCAGTAGTTTTTAAATGACACTTTCAGAAGCCTTATATTTGGCTTAAAATGAGTCACTCATTCAACTCTATTGTTAGTTTCATGCAGAAATCCTCAAACACTAACACACAAATATACCACTATATTTCCATAGTTGATTTCTCTACTATATGAAAGGTAGACAGTTTTCTATTTCAGTCACATGGGGAGCAGAGAAGCCTAGGAGTGGTGAGGAAACGAAGATTGAATTAAATGAAGATGCAGCTCTGAATTTCATTTTGGATCATCAGATATTTGGAGACCTAACTCGTAGACCTGCAGTAGCTAATGCTGCTTATAACTGTGTGCTGTGTATCTTACCAACAAGTATAGTTGTTACGATTTCTAAGCAATACCTTGCAAGGTTCTACCAAGTATGCAAAAGCAGAGTGACTAACCAGAAAGGAAAACCTTGTTAATAAGGACATCAGAAGGGCTTAAAAAAAACCTTTCATAATGTTTCTAAATACAGATTGATTTTTAAATTCCCAGCCATTACACTCTAAGAAAATAAAAGCAAATTGTTTAAACTCATACATTCTGAATTACTGTATTTAGAATTTATCTGCATCCTCAAGTGATGCTAATAGAAGACGACGCATACAAGAATTGACGATATAGCAGTATTCTTGTAGCAGAACAATAATTCGACACCAGTAGCACGTATGTATAAACCACTGTCAGCAGGAAGTTTTTCTGTGTACAACAGTTGAAGGCAACTATATAGGAGTCTCTGTTCTTGTACAAATTTTTTCCTCAGCTTGTAATATCCAATACTGACAGATGACCCGTTAGTAGTGTCAAACTTAAACTTTTTCCTGTCAGATTGGGAAATATACGCTGGACCTTAGAAAAAAGTTCAGTCAAGTTTCAACACTACTGCCTATGCTACATTGTAGTTTATTGCACATTCTGATTTATTTTAAATCCTTTTTTTAACACTGGTTTGTCCAGCAAATTAAACTCAAATTTTGCCTCAATGTCTGATACAATAATCTTCAATGCAAGGTTTTTTAAATTAAAAGTTATTTCCATACAATGTGTATAGTCTGAATTTGATTAGCAATAGACGTACTTAGATTCCCTTCACAGGTCTGTACCATCAAATCCGTGGTATGTGCCTTTAAGAGCTGAAGACCTGTATGGTCTTTTAATGGCTTTGTGGGAGCCACAAAGTAGTAAGGGTACAAAGCCTTGCTGTTGCATTTGTTAATGTTGCATAACTAACTGGATAACTAACTGGCTGTGAGACTGTTGTTTCCCCCTCTATTATCCCTTCTTCCTAGTTTCTGAGTGGAATGGGGTATTTCTCATCTCTGTCCCTCGTCTTCTGGCTGCTGCTGGGAATGTGAGTTGGAGAGCAGTCTGAGGTGAGGCTCTTTTCTTCTCCAGTCCCCTGCTCCTTCAAAGTGAAGATAGGAGCAGCTCAGATCCTCATAGTTCCCATCATACAACTTTATAGATTGTTCAGTGCCTCCTGCTCTTGTCTGATCTATTTGGCAGTGTGAGGAGCAATCCTGGGATCTGGGCATCAGTCACATGAACTCCCTGCATGCAGGACCCAGGAGAACTACAGGTGAGGAACACTGACTTAGTAATGAAGTCTGAATCATCCAGGATCCTGAAGGAAAAAGAGAGAGTTAAGAGAATATTTTAAAAATGAAGTAAACTTTTGAGTAGGACTACTAACCAAACTGGGCTGGCTTGGTGGGTTATCAGGCAGCTCGCTGCATTGCTTTTCAGAGGATCTGGCTAGGAGACTCTTGCACTATAAAATCAGTAACGACAAATGGTATTACGTAGGATGGGGAAATCTTTGCATTGCCCCGGAGTAGTTCCTGGCAATTTCCTTTATTGAGCAGTATTAACATCTTTAGAAGAGGATGTTATTTGTTAATCTTGCCAGTTACATGGCCGATACAAATGGAGATTGCACACAACCTCTTTGTCCCTATTGAGATGCCCTCTGCCCTACCCATTGTGTGAACAGGCTAAACCTTCCAAGAATGTAATGAAACCACCCTGGCAAAGATGAGATGGGCAAGAAAGAGACTGAAAAACTGGATGCAAAATGGAGAACTTTCCTTTTATATTTTCTCCCTATGCAAATATTTAAGGCATTATTTTCCATCAGAAACTTTGCTCGTGTAGTCCACATCTCATCTGATAAAAAAACAGATTTGGGACAGCAAAATCATTTGCCTGGGGGCAGATTCTAAGACCACTTCCATCCATTGAACTCCATGACATAAGGCAAGAATAGAATATAGTTTATTGTTTCTCTTTACTTATCCCTCCCCCATACCAGCCCTGCATTCTGTAATCCTTCCAGTGCCTGTATGTCCTCCCATAATTACATGTGTGCTTTCTCCCACTGTCCCAAGTGCCTGGAATGGCCATCCTCTTTCCCCCCACCACTACCACCAAGCCTACACACCACATAACCTCTCCTTCAAATCTCCCCCCACTACTCCCCAAGCTCATTTTATTGGTATAAACCTCCCTCCTCCCCGGTGTCATCTCCCTGACTCTGGAAACTCTTGGGGCCAGGGATGCTACTATTTACTTGTAGTACAGTAGCCCAGCTGAGATCGAGGCCCTATTATGCTAGGGTCTGTACAAACACATTGGAAGAGACAGGCCTTGCCCCAAACAGTTTATAGTCCAGAGCCAAGACAGCGTGGGATTACGATCCCCATTTTACAGCGAGAGAGACACTAAGTGACTTGCCCAAGGCCACACAGGAAGTCTGTGATGGTAAGAAACTGCACTTAGTCTGTCTAGCACCTACACAAGCCCCATCCCCACCCTCTTTCTTCACATCTGCTGTACATATCTGTTGTGCTGTCTTCAGTTCTTAATAATAAAAACTTACGGTTATAATAATTCTCTCTCATGGAAATGGCCTCTATCAATTTCCTTCCTTTCCCTCACCTATAGTTTGTGTATTGTCACATGAATTTTGAAACAATTAGCTGTCTAGGTCAGAGCATGCAGAGAACTGCTATACACACAGCTCATCCCTAGGGCTGAGTTTATAAAAAGCCATGAAGCCCCTTACTCAAGTGTCCCCCCCCCCCCCCAATACCTCCCTTAAACGTTCAAAAATTTCCTCAACTTTTTGTCTTTTAGCTGTTACATAAAGGCTAAAACAGGTCATTCCTCCCCTCCCATCCCCGTGCAGCTGTAAAGTACTGAGCATTATGCAGTCAGGCACTGTGACTTGTTTTAGTATGTGCTTTGTTTACCATTTTGAATCAAAAGGCATTTTTTCAGGCCTCCATATCTCCTTCCCTGGCCCTGTTGCAAGACATTTCACATCCTCCTTCAGATCCACGACCTTCAGCAAAGCATGGGAAGGGCAGAAAGTCCTCAGATGTGGGGAGCAGAGCATATTTTCAGTATAGTTTCTCACCCTATTTGGGTGCATGCTAGCTTGCTTACAGAACTGTCTTTTGGAGGACCCCACATCCAAATAAGGATTGAATTGGACATCTGGAGTCTTTTATATTTTCCTCCATTGATGATAGTGGGCACCCTGGACCTCCAGTCCAGTAATGCAGTAGTGCACAAAAGTTTGCTTTGGCACTACAGTCTAGATGGCTTTATTGGCTCTCCATTGGACCTTTGCCTGTTTTGAGACAAATAATTCTTAACTGGCTTTCATTTTAGTCCCAGTGATATCCCTGCACTTTTATTGTTGAAAATGTCTTTACATCATGAATTCATCCACCTAAAGAATCATGAGACTGAGGTTATAGAAAAGTACAACTAATTATGTTCCTCACTGGGGGTCTGGCAGATTGAATGACATGAGACTGATGTGCAGAGTGTCTGGAAATTTGATTTAGGCATGAAAGTTTGAGTCAAACTTCTCTATTCATTGACCCATGACTGAGTGATCCTGTGTGGTTAGTTTTAATGTGGAAATACTTAGTCTGATCAGGCATCCAAATGGAAAGTGT
Organism: Terrapene triunguis; assembly: GCF_002925995.2. Classification (NCBI taxonomy): domain Eukaryota; kingdom Metazoa; phylum Chordata; order Testudines; family Emydidae; genus Terrapene; species Terrapene triunguis. The sequence goes on along the minus strand of NW_020664413.1, from coordinate 61,803,547 downwards.
CTCCCTGTTCAATATGTACTTTCATGGATGAGGTGTAGCTGCTGTTTTCTGTGCATAAGCATATTTACATCACTTATTTTTAAGTGCAGGAAGGCATGCTGGGACAGAAAATTGTCATTTTTATTTGTTTGCTAATAGTGAGAAAATGGGCAATTTTTAAGGAGTAATAGAAGAATGTAATTAAGCATATGTGAAAGTAGTAATCTCCATGGTGACGAATAGCCTTTCCCTTAACCGTAATAAGAGGCTGTGGAAGTGAAGAGGTCACACTTACAAAGGGGGGTGCTGCAGTAGGAACAATTAGCCAGCCACTCTGCATGGGGAGGTGAGGTGGTTTTCCTGCATGTATGTTTTCCCCCTGAAGTGCAGCCCTAGGCTGGCAGTTTACACCTGCTCAAGCCTGTTGACAAAAAAAGGTGTGGACCCCAAACTGCTCTAATCTAGGACCTGACAAAGGATTCAATTACATATTTCTCCTTGGGACAGAGCATAGTATTTTTTCTAACTGAAAGGGTGTTAAATGACAACATGGGACTGCCTGCAGTTAAACATTCTCTTCACGGTAGTTTTGGGGGTACTGTGTGAATGAGTTCTGGCAACTAGTTATACTGTATTTGGAAAAGTGGTGCACAACAGGTTTGAGCAAATGATTCCATACTGACAGATATCCCGGACTTGGTTCTGTTTAAACTCTAGCTGGCTTACTAACAGCATTGAGGATGCCTTGGCCCAAGCTTTACAAGCCTGTCTGAGCCCCTTGGTACTTTTTTGTGCAACCCATGCCAAATGCCTTTGGGCTGGTCTACACTGTGGGAGGGGGTGGGGGTGATGTCAATGTAAGATACGCAACTTCAGCTACAGGAATAGCGTAGCTGAAGTCGACGTATCTTATTTCGACTTACCTTGGGTCCTCACGGCACGGGATCGACGTCCGCGGCTCCCCCGTCGACTCCGCTACTGCCGCTCGCCCTGGTGGAGTTCCGGAATCGACGGGAGCACATTCGGGGATCGATTTATCGCGTCTAGACAAGACGCGATATCGATCCCCGATAGATCGATTACTACCCACCGATTCAGCAGGTAGTCTGGACTTACCCTTTGTTGCTGCATCCTCACACCTGCTTTTACTGAGGGAGCTAGAGTGGCTATGTTTACACAAGCTGCCCCCACACCTGTAGTCTCTCATCTCTGTTGAATTGGGGTATTGGGAAGAAGTGTACATACATGTCCAACATGGTTTTTCAGAGAGAGACTAACTAGAGGAATTCTTGAACCAGTCCTACCTCTCTCGACTATCATTGCTTAGAAACTGAACAGCTGAAGCAGATTCACCCTGTGGATCTAAACTATCCTACTTCCTCTCCACTGGAGTAGGCCTCATGGATGCTGGTTATTACATTTTATACACAGGCAACAGCTGAAGTAGCTGCTTGGTCTTCCAGCCATGGATTGCCTGAAGGATACATTTACCTATGATTAGTCACTGGAGCCTATTTGAATAGCTAGAATGCAAAAGACCTGGCTTAGGATCCCCATGTGCTTTTGTACAAATGAGAGACAATACCCTGTGGCTGCTTATTCTGCAATAATTAAAATTTTGTTAACCCACAATAGCAGGCAACTTACTATTCTACTGCTGGTGACAAAACCACTCTTCTACAATGAAGTTTGTTGTAAAAACTTCAGGAATCAATGTCTAATCTAATAACTGTACCTTCAGATCATTTATATTGGAAAGTTTTCACTAGCTAGTCATAAGGATACCACCTATGAAAACTAGGCCAAGAGACTTAGTTTTTCAAAGGAGAAGCTATGATAAAAGCTTATTGTGGAACTTTTATTTCCCACTGCTGTGAGAACGAAATATTGTACCATAACTTTATTGGGGTGTACATACCTGTCTAAGTTAGTGAACTTAGTTCTGGAAAGATGCTCTTTCTTGGGGTAGATTGGTTCATCCTGGAGTGCACATACTACTGAACAGCTAACAGATGAGTTTTGCTAGTCGTAAGATGACTTATCACCAGTGTTTTATTTCAAACATTGAAACAGTTTTGTAGGAATGCACAGAGCAGACTCTTAGTCTTCCACACCTTTCAAGCAAAAACTCACAATTTTGTTTCCATCCAATACCTGTTATCTGCTATAAAATAAGTCTCCAGCCAATTTAAGGGATAGCACTGGCTGATTGTATTTCCAGCCCTGGCAAAACAGCTGCTTGCAGTGAAGGAACAATTCTTCAGTGCTGCAGTCCTGGTTCAGCAGCAATGTTTCCACACTGGAATAGAACCCGTTCACACCCAAGCTGCCTTGGCATGAGTTGGCAGTCTCATCGGTCCAGGGAACGTTTCTGAGCAGCTTCTGAACACACATTCCTCAGGAGGTTGATGACAGATCTAGGATCTTCACTTTTCATAATAGCACTGCCAGACACAATCATGTTTGCTCCTGCCTGGAAGAAGGTTAACCAGACAGCTGTGTAATATGGACCACCACCACATAATCCCAGTACACTCTAACTAGTGAAAATTCTGTATTAGAAAAGGTAGGTAACTATTGTCCACTTGCAACACGCATGGACTTAATCAGCACAGGTTCAGACTTCAAAAAAATTACTCTAGTGAGAAAAGGGTATTATTTCCCCAAACAGCTTTCCTGCAGCCTTGGTTAGTTCTGGTTCTATCCTGAGCAGAGGGTGACAAAACAAGTGCTGTAGGTTAGGTCGTGGTATGGGACAGCTCAGTGGTTTGAGCAGTAGCCTCCTAAACCCAGGGTTGTGAGTTCAATCCTTGAGGGGTCCATTTAGGGATATGGGGCAAAAATCTGTTGGATGATTTAATTGGGGATTGGACTAGATGATCTCTTGAGGTCCCTTTATGATTCTAAAACAAACCAAATGGTCAAAATGAAAGACCCAGCAGGGAGATTACAATCTCATGCACAGAAAGGAGAGTCCTCACTGTGCAGTTCAGTTTTTAAAGCTTACCTCTGCACATTTATGGATGGTGTCTGGCCCCACACCGCCATCCACTTCAATATCCAAGGAAGGAAATTGTGTCCTCAGCCACTGAATCTAAAGAGCCCATACAAAACCCCCCACAAAAGTTAAGCACTTGGTTTTACATAGATACTCCCCAGGTCTATATAATTTCTAACATTTAAATGATTAAGGATTTTTTGTTAATATCCTCTCCCTTGCCAGTTGTCAAGGCATAGGGAGTAGAAACAGACTAGTTCCATTTAATAAAACACAATCAGTATCTACCTTTGGCATCATGTCTTCCATGAACTTCTGCCCTCCAAATCCAGGTTCTACTGTCATCACCAAAGCCATGTCTATCTGATTGGCCCAGGGTGCTAAATATTCAACTACAGTTCCAGGTTTGATGGCCAAGCCAACCTACGGAAGGAGGGAAAGATAAATGAAAGTACATCTGTAGGTCAAAGGAGGCTTGCACCTGTGTTAGCATTGCTCTGATAGTGGCTACTACAAGCTTTAAAAAATTACTGATTAAATATTGTGAACAGTATTTGGAATATTATTTAGGCTCAATTAAGGCAAAAAGGTATTGATTGCATTAAAGCAATGGTCCACAAACTTTTTATGTTGCTCCCCACCCATAATGTAACCAGTCCATGGCCCCCAGGGGACGGAGCTGCAGCTGGGAGCAGGAGTCGAAGCCAGGAGCGGAGCTGGGTGGCCCTCCCTCCGTGCACCTCACACTCTGGGGACCACTGCATTAAAGCAAGATTCCGCTTTGTCTCCAGGACTTCTGTTCAGATATAAATTGCTTTCATTTCATTAGTCCTCAAGAACATTATTGCCCAGATCTTTCAATGCCAGAGGGAGGCAGCTACTGCAATGCAGCACACTACTCTTGCCACACCAGCTCCTCACCTTCATCCCATTTTCCCGAATGTCTTTAATCAGTGCCCCTGGATTGTCTGTAGCCTCTAGGTGAAAAGTGTACTGGTTTGCACCTGCTACAGCCATTGGTTTCACCCACTGCTCCGGCTTGGCAACCATCATGTGCATATCTGAAAGGAATCACAAGTAAGCAAGATACACTGGGCATGCATCATTCACCAAAATATACCAATATGTGGACTATCTGTAATTCATATGCCATATCAGCTGCTTTAGAGTCATTACAGAAGATGCACATTCAAAGCATGCGCTCAGAGCTCAAAAAGAGTAGTAACAGCATAAGCTGTTCAAATGAGTGCATATTAATTTATACAAAACAAATTCAGAATATAAATCCATGCTCAATGTTGGTATTATTAAATATGTTTAGTAATAATTACTACTCAAGCTTAATAGGACATCGATTACATTATAGTGACATGCCACATGGGAGAGTGTTTCTTTAAAGTACTAAAAAACAAACAAACAGTAGCTCACATAATACAGTCTCCCCTCCCTCTGACTTAATTTAGCTAAAAAAGGAAACCGTATTTTTACAGCGTCTTGCTTGGCTATAAATATTTCGTAATCACCGAACATGAGGCCCAGGACATGGCTCCTTTGTGCTACTCAAATTCTAGAAAGGGGCTGGAAAGCTGGGGAAATCCTCATCTGGCATAGCTGGCTCTACACCAGCCCTCGACTTTCCCCACATGTAGGGGGATGTGCTGTAACCACATTCCAATGATTCCTGCCACCATCCTGGCCTCCAGGGTAAGGCTATTCTAAACTAAGACAGCATAAAACCAGCCCCAGGGTTAGGGAGCAGCAAAACAGTTTTGAGGTTACCCCACTGAGTTGTGGCCTGAGCTTACAGGCCACAGGTGAGGCTTCAAACCCACAATGTTTTGTAGTTTCCTCTGTCAGTATAACAACACGTACTCAAGAGTTTGGAAAAATGAAGTCCTTACCGAAGAAAGGATCCTGACCCAGCTGCTTTCGAAGGCTCTCTACTACAGGGTGTCCAAATGTGATGTTCGGAACAAAGTGCCTACCAATTAGAAAAAAGCACTTTATTAGGCTTGATATTGTTTTACTGTATGGTGACTAAAGCAAGGAATTTTATATTGACCTACATTTATGGGAAATATAAAAACAAATCTTTATAGACTATGTTCAAGAAGCAGTGTCGTTAATACAATTAACCTCTCCCAGCTGCAGGCAGCGCCACCACCAGCAGCAGCGCAGAAATAAGGGTGGCAATATTGCAACCCCCCTACAATAACCTTGGAACCCCCCCAACTCCCTTTTGGGTCAGGACTCCCCCCACCCCCCATTACAACACCATGAAATTTCAGATTTAAATATCTGAAACTGTGAAATTTCAGATTTTAAAAATCCTATCACTGAAATGTACCAAAATGGATTGTGAATTTGGTAGGGCCCTAATAATAGGGTTATAAGCAATAGCTAGCATAGATTTGTCCAGAACAAATCATGCCAAAGCAACTTAATTTCCTTCTTTGATAGGGTTACTAGCTTAGTAGATACAGGGTAAGCAAGACGTGACATGTCTTGATTTTAGTAAGTCTTTTGACACAATTCCATATGACATTCTCATAATCAAATCAGGGAAATACAATCTGGACAAAACTATTATCTGGTGCAAATCTGATTGAAAGAACATACTCAAAGAGTAGTTATCAATGGTTTCCTGTCAATCTAGTGGGGTCCCACACATCAGCCATGGATCCGGTACTATTTAATATTTTAATAACTTGGATAATAGAGTGGAGAATATGAAGATGACATCAAGATGGGAGGGGTGCTAGCATCTTGGAGGACAGGATTAGATTTCAAACCAACCTTGACAAATTAGAGAATTGATCTGAAATCAACAAGATGAAATTCAAAAATGACAAATGCAAAGTAATACACTTAGGAAGGAAAAAGTCAAATGCACAGCTACATAACAGGAATAACTGGCCAGATCACAGCACTGCTGAAAAGGATCTGGCGGTTATAGTGGATCACAAATTGAATAAGTCAATAATATGATGCACTTGCAAAAAAGGCCAGTATCTTTCAGGGGTAATTGACAGGAGCGTCATATGGAAGAGGTGGGAGGAAACTGTCCTGCTCTACTTGGCATAGGTGAGGCCTCAGCTGAAGTTCTTGTCCAGTCTGGGCACCACACTTTAGGAAAGATGTGGACAAAATGGACAGAGTCCAGAGGAGAGCAACAAACAAGATATAAGGTTTAGAAATCCTGACCTATGATGAATGGTTGAAAAACTGGGCATGCTTATTCTTGAGAAAAGAAAAGTGAGGGGGGGATTTGATAACCGTCTTCAAATATAGCTGAATCACTTGGTAACAGTGACCATAATATAATTAAATTGAACATCCCTGCGGCAGGAAAAACACCACAGCAACCCACCACAGTAGCATTTAATTTAAGAAAGTGGGACTACACAAAAATGGGGAAGTTAGTTAAATAAATTAAAAGGTACAGTGCCAAAAGTGAAATCCCTGCAAGCTTAATGGAAACTTTTTAAAGGCCCCATAATAGAGGCCTTTTAAATCCCAAATTTAAAAACATAGTAAGAGGACCAAAAAAGTGCCACCATGGCTAAACAACAAAGTAAAAGAAGCAGTGAGAAGCAAAAAGGCATCCTAGTGAGGAAAACAGAAAGGAGTGTAAACTCTGGCAAATGAAGTGTAAAAATGTAATTAGGAAGGCCAAAAAAGAATTTGAAGTACAGCTAGCCAAAGAGTCAAAAAGTAATAGCAAAAAGAATTTTAAGTACATCAGAAGCAGGAAGTCTGCTAAACAACCAGTGGGCCACTAGATGATCAAGATGCTAAGGAGCCCTCAAGGGTGATAAGGCCATTGCAGAGAAACTAAATATATTCTTGGCATCAGTCTTCACGGCTGAGGATGTGAGGGAGATTCCCAAACCTGAGCCATTCTTTTTAGGCAACAAATCTGAGGAACTGTCCCAGACTCGGGTGTCATTGGAGGAGGTTTTGGAACAAATTGATAAATAGTAATAAGTCACCAGGACCAGATGGTATTCACCGAAGAGTGCTGAAGGAAGTCAAATGTGAAATTGCAGAACTACTAACTGTGGTATATAACCTATTATTGAAATCAGCTTCTGTATCAAATGACTGGAGGATAGCTAATGTGACACTAACTTTTTAAAAGGGTTCTAGAGGGGATCCTAGCAATTACAGGCCGGTAAGCCTGATTTCAGTACCAGGCAAACTGGTTGAAATTATAGTAAAGAACAGAATTATCAGACACACACATTAACATGATTTGTTGGGGAAAAGTCAATATGGGTTTTGTAAAGGGAAATCATGCCTCACCAATCTACTAGA
>NW_020664413.1:61742895-61795853 GCF_002925995.2 Terrapene triunguis | reverse complement strand
GCAGCCGCCCCGGGCCGGGCTCCGGGGGGCGGGGCTCGGGCTCGAGCCGGCCCCGAGGCGGAAGCGCGCGCGCCGCGCGGCGGCAGTTACCCGTCCATCACGTCCAGGTGCAGGTAGTCCGCCCCGGAGTCCAGCATGCGGCCGCACTCGGCGCCCAGCGCCGCCAGGTCGCTGTTGAGGATGGACGGGCCGATCCGGCAACCCGACGCCATGGCCGCCCCGCCACCGGGAACTGAGCGAGGCGCAGGCGCGACAGCCTGAGGGACGCCACAACCCCCTCCCCGGGGATGCTGGGACGTGTAGTTCTTCTGCCGCCGCCGCCCGCGGCTCGCAGAACGGCAGGGACTACGCGCCCCACAATGCAACGCGGTGCCTGGGGAAAGGGTGGCGCAGGCGCGCCTCATCAGCCTTTGGCGTCCCTCCCGGCGCCAGGGGGCGGGGCAGCGCTGGAGACCCGCCCCCTGAGGGGCGGTGCAAAGACCATGATGGGCGGGAGGGGGAGAGGCGAGCCCTGCCCGCAGCACAGGGCACACAGCTGGCCCAGGCTGGTGCCCTGAGCCTGGCTGCCTGCTCTGGTCACTCCCTCTGCAGCCCCTGGCTCCGGCTGCTGGCGGGACCCTGTCCTTGCTGGACCCTGGGTCGGGCCCAGCGTGGCCCTGCTGCTGATCCTCCTTCGTGAAGGTAGCACCTGCAGCTTGCCTGGACGGAAGTCAGGCATCGGCTTCCATGGCATAATGCCTCCCGCCATCGAGTCACCAAGTTCCAGCGAGACTGTCATCAACTAAACTCACCCTTCCCTGAGTTCCGGCGCACCGTGCCGAGCCAGCCGCTTTCACCCAGCTTTGTATCTCACGTAGGCCAAAGCAGAGGTTTATACCTACCGGAATGATGGGGTATCATCAGTTTAGGAAGAGACAGTCAAATATTTAGGAAAAATAAAAGAAAGGGGGAGTATTAGCTTGACTTCCAAAGTAACCCATTCAGAAGTGTAATATATGAGTGCAATAAATGATGGCCAGGCCTCCAAACGTGGCAAATACACCACAGTGGTTGTTAGCTGTGGAGCATTTGGAGGGAATTGCAGGAAGAAAAGTTTATCAGAGAATGTCAGCTCCAGCAAAGACAAAGTTTGGAAAGATGGAGGCCCTCTCTGGAAGAAGTAGCCATGGTAAGGCCTAAGAAAAATCTCACACCACATTAAATATTTGTGATATATTTTATTATTTGTGCATATTCAAACATTAAACTCTTATAATCTCTTTCATAAACATAATTCAGACATCTCTATTATTTATATTTTATCCCTGGTCTTTGGTCACTTGGTACACATCACAGACTTTGCTATTAGGTACTTTTGGGAAGTACAGTAGATGGTTTTCTCATTTTAGATCTATAAGATTTTGGGTCTGTAATCCTTCAAATTATTTTTAAAGGGCTTTCATTTTACTAATGGGGATTTTTGTTCTCCAGTTGCATTGATTCTTAAAATGAATTACACAGTTGTAATGTGGGGAAATTATATAATTTGACATGTTTTTATCCAGTTCTATGTAACGAATTTGCCTTAAGCCCTCAAATCTCACTTGCTTCAAATAAACTCTATTCTCTGTTTGGCACAGCAAGATTGCCTTCCTTTCAGTGCAAGACTTGACTACTTCCCAATACAACAGAAAATGCAAATGAGAATGTAATATCCTACTTAACTGCCCTGAGATAATATTTTAAATCACATATCCACTTGGTTGTGAAGGTTGGTCTATTGTAATTGGTTTCTTCTCTGATATTTTGTTTCTTTCCTTCTAAACATTTCTTTGGTAATGGGAAGTCAAAAAACACTTTGCTAAAGCTTAAGATTTGTTCAAATTTCAAAGAGAATGCCCTTATTTGGAGATTGGGAGGGAACTACACCATTTATAAACTTATACTTGGTTTTAGGGTTTCGACTCAACAAGAGTTTCTAGTTTTGATGTTTTTTGAACTTCCAAACAAATTGATAAGATCATTTTCAAACCTACATCATGTTTTCCTTCTGGAACACAATTTTCTTTCCTTCAAAAATCTAGGCAATAGTATTATTTCAAATACAGCCTGTGACATTCTTATGCACATACATGTACATATAAATACACCTAGACATTCAGCACAGTTAAGGTCATATTAAGAGGACACAAATGCACACAACAAGTGGATCACACCGAAAGTTCCCAGTACAATGATCCCCCCTTTTTAAAAGGCGGGGGTGGGGGATGTATGGCAAGTTCTAGCGCGGCACATATTAAAAGATGACAGATAAACATATTAAATTATAACAAACTTTGTTGGCAACAGAGCAAAGTAATCTCATATAGCAGGATACAGTGCTTTTTAAAAAGGGAGACTTGTCTAATGTTGTACAATAGGATTAAACAGAGCCTTGTCTTTTAATTACTATTTGTTGAACATGATCAGCGTGAACAGACTTTTCTATCTTTAATCCTTTTGACAACTGCAAATTAGTTTAAAACTTCGAGGCAACACAACAGAACCAAACACTGAGAGACATTTGTAAGGGCCAGACGTTTGACATGCACTTAAGGCCTCAAACACTAATTAAGCAGCATAATTTTCCTTCACAGCAGAAATATACCAGTCACTTTATAGAGATACTGGAAAAATGCACAAACTCTGCTAAATTACATGTTTATGCACCTTATTAATACAATATTAAGTGCAACCAATATGAAAGTAAAATGTATAAGTATACAGACTGATCAGCCTGTCTTTATAACTACCTAATGAAATTATAGCCCTTTCCTGGGCCACCTGAATAATGTAATCTTCATTTATACACTGCACTTGTTTGGTTGGAGGGTGGACTTCAAAAAGAGGCATTTTTAGTCCTTGCTATGGCTTGCTAAGATGGATTCAGCTTGTAACAGTGGGCAACCTTAATGGAAACATTTATCACAAATATTGAATTTATTGTAGTAAATCACAGTTATTTTTCTATAATTAGATTAGAATACCATGGCAGGCATCTATCTCACATTAATGTAAATGCTTCCTTTTAAAGTATATTATCAGTGAAAAAGTGACTACAAAATTCAACATGGGGTTCCATGTTTATTGCCTCTCAGCCATTTCTATATCAAATTTACTTCGTTTATGAATAAAATATTTCCCCCTCCAACTGCCAGTTAACCCAAACTGGGATCTGAAAGTGAAGCGGTGTTCTTTCTGATTTGTGAGTCATCGTTAATAATAGCAATTCCACATGCGGGACGTAATTAATAATTCTTTTGATGATGCCAACACTAGGAAAGAATCCAGTGCAGGCTCTGTAGTGCTGAGAGACATAAGAAGTAGTCAGATATATTTAAGTCAGCGATATAAGCAGCTATCATTCAGAATACCCATGATCTGTGCTGAGCAAGGTGCCATTTTTACATAGACACTTTTTTGACCACAAACCACTTTCAGATTGCCCACTGTACAGCAAGGGCTTAATCCTGCAAGGTGACTAGCACTTCCTATGAGGTGCAAAGTGCCTTTAACTCTCAATGAAGGCAACAGTAGTAGAGGGTGCTCAACACCTCTGGACTGGGGCCTAGATAGACAAGCTTGAGAAAAGAATACATTTTGTTGTTGCTAAGGTGTCCGTTGTACGTACGTGTGTGTGTGTGTGTGTGTGTGAGAATAATATATAGGACCCAATTCTGTACTCTGATGTGCACACAGGGCTTCTACTGACTCATATGTATATGTAGAGGATACATGATGGTGAGGTATAAAGGTTTGATTGGTTGAAATTACCGAAGCCACCAGTCAGTTCTGGAGTTGATCTTAAATTAATGCCAATAAAACTTGTAATATTGCACCAGACCAGCGTATAGGCTGTGTATGACAGTGTTTTACAGAAAAATGGTTTTAGAAAAAAATAGTTATTTAAAAAAATATAGTGGTGGTGTTGTTTGCTTGGTGTGGGTTTTGTTTTGTTTTTGGTCATATCATTTTAACTCTAAAATCATGTTGTCTTAATACCATGAGTCCAGATTGAAAGGTCAAAAAGATTGTAAGTAGTACATTTTAGAAAGCTCTAAAAGTGATCAAAAATAACTTTTCTATGCATAATAATGCCCCAATTATAAGGTCTAATACAGGGGTTGGCAACCTATAGCACGTGTACCGAAGGTGGCACGCGAGCTGATTTTCAGTGACACTCACACTGCCCAGGTCCTGGCCACCGATCTGGGGGGCTCTGCATTTTAATTTAATTTTAAATGAAGCTTCTTAAACATTTTAAAATCCTTATTTACTTTACATACAACAATTGTTTAGTTATATATTATAGACTTATAGAAAGAGACCTTCTAAAAACGTTAAAATGTATTACTGGCACGCGAAACCTTAAATTAGAGTGAATAAATGAAGACTCGGCACAACACTTCTGAAAGGTTGCCGACCCCTGGTCTCATATCTCATTCTACCAAGGTTAGTTGAAAATGTATTATGTGAACACACAAACACACACGTAAATATGGACATTGGTTGCAACTTCACAGTATGCCTCACAGCTATTCTGCAGCTTTCCCATATGTCAATGACTAAAGTCCAGTTTCAATTTAATCCCATGAGCTTGAAACACAGATCGTAACTCACCCACGACTTCAGTCAATTCCCAAAGGGGACGTGATATACATATAAATCTTATGCATTTATATCTACACATGCAGAGTCATAATTAGTGCATATTCATATACCCACATAGAATGGCGCCTTTTTAAATACAATCTCCGTGTGCAGAAAATATATTCTTTCATCAGGTCTATTCTCTGCAATATCCATTCCTAGTTTACAGGAATGTGAAAATATGGATTATATACGTTACTTAAAATATACATTTCCAAGTGCATACAGAGTAGATATTTGCATCAATTAAGTTGTTGCCCTGTACTAGAAAGTCCACACATTCTAGCTGTGTTTTTTACATAAATTGCTTAATATATTTAAGCAGAATAGATAGTACCATTTATGTCATCTACAGACCACTCCCGCCCACCCATCTATCTTTGAGCACAGCATGTGCATTCTTTCCTGTAGTATGTAGTGTATTCAGTTTTACACAGAATGACTATTTTTCTAGCACTAGGGTATTATCTTACAGAGTGCAATGAAACCAACAGACAAAAGTAAACACTGCTAAAGTCTGCAGTGCCAAAAAATATCTTTCTAATCATTCAATGGTATGTGCCATTGCTATGGGGATTAGAAAACACAGTCACGGGCCTGTTTATTTAAAACAATCTTTAGTTCGATATTCATTGTCAGCATTTTGACTGCCAATATTCAGTCATGCGAGTCTTTGATTCAGATACTATATAACCCTTCTGAAATTACAAAAATAAACTTTGGGGGGCAGTGTTAAAGTGGCTAACCTCAAAAAGGTTGGGTTTTTTCAGTCTACTATATTAAACTAATGCATTTTACTGGAGCAGCTGCAGACTGCAGTAGATTTCTGGCAGATCAAGATTTTGGGAAACAGATATGTGGCTGCAGAATTGTTTAGAATTCTCTTCTGGTCTTTGCAGTCTGCCCTGAACCAAATTAGATTTGCCAAAAAGGCTTAGCTTGTTTTCTAAAACATATTTGCCAATCTGTAGCAAATAGGTTGTTAGATATTTTCCCTTGTTGGCTATAAAGTGCTCTTTCTGATTAGTTCATCAATAGTTATCAAGAAACTCTATAGAGAAGAAACAGTTTCTCTACCAAAACTCTACATTCTCTCTCCTCCCATGCTAATGCAGTTCCCCGACATTTAAACATGGGACTCATCTAAGTCAACATCAGTCTCACCAAGCTCAACATGCGTGAAGCTGAAGTGGCTGGTAAGGAGGGGATTCTCCATCCCATTGTCCTCGCTGATGTGAAGGACAGTGTCTCCATGTTGCAGTAAGCTGGTTGTCTCAAGGCCTGCAAAGTCCTCTGTATCAGAGAGCTGTGTGGGTGGGGTACTATGTGCTTGTGCTGGCCGGGGCTCCAAATCCTCCTCTGTTTCTTTTTCCTTCTCAGTGGGAAGCGCCTCACTCTGAAATCAAGGAGAGCTTGCGGTCAGGCTCCAACTCATGGGAAGAGAAGGGGGTGGGAGGGAGAATAAAAACCAATGTGTGCAAAATATATTCAGATCTGTTAACTAATAAAGGCTAAACCGTAACTGCCCCTTGGTTTATTTGAAATGTTTAAAGGTACAAAACCCTAAAATTTTATGCAAAAACAGTTAATTTTTTTCTGGCTGGTGAAATTTGTAGTGGAAACTACAAAGATAACATTGCTTAAGAGGACACTGCAATTTGAAATTCTTTTAATAACTTTTCCAAAATGGGTTTTTCTATCTCTTCTGCTCATAGCCAAGGATGTGTCCCCCTGGGGAACCAAATAAAGAGACATCAGAAAAGAGAACTTCGTCTCATTGGGCTGGCTCTAAATTCTGGATTACAATTTGTAATTTTCTCACACACCATCCTCCACCCATCAGTGATGTCTAACACCTACTTTTTCCAGCAGTCAGTGCACGACAAAGAGCTTCTTTCTAAAGGTATCCTACTGCAATTAGATATATGATTTACTCTAGCTAGTGTGAATACCAATAGCAGTGAAGGTGTAGTGGCATGAGTCTCAGCCTGCACTCTACAACCCTGTCCTGGACCCTGGATACTTACTTGGGTGACTAGTCCATGCTGAAGCCCATGTGCCACGGCTCCACGGCTACTGGCACTCATGCTAGCTAGATTAACATTAACTCAGGTACGTCTACACGTGCTGCAATCACATACCCTGATTACAGTATTGACATACTCAAAGTCTGGTATCTTTGCTAATGCAGTCATGTGTTTTTGGTAGGAATCCTTCCATACTGATGCATCAGTCTACCCTACCCCAACCCCCACCACAGATCATTCCTCAGAGAACAATGTAGCTGAGGAGAGAGTTGAATTAAAACTTTCACTGGTGTAGAAGGATGTGAGAGAAAAGATCTATACAGACAGGAGAAGGAAGACATAGGATCAGTCAAGCTAAGGACATGCAGTGGTGAAGTGCCAATGGAAATGGAAGGAAAGAGAATCAACACAAAGATCTGGGAGCTAGCAATTTAAACAAGAAGTGGCATGGGCAACCACCTCACTGTAAAGAAAACAGACTCTGCAGTCTTCACACACCAACCACTTCTCTTTACGGCCAAAAGTGAGATCGTTAGCCATTTTCACTATTTTTTCAGCAGCTTAAATCACTAAGTAGAGAGGCACTGCATATGCATGTACCCACTAGAGATTGGAGCAGCGAACCTACTTTCTGACTTGTCAGATGAGTTACCTGGCTGGTGGTTTGGCTATGGAGATCAGCGACAACAATGGCAGGTGAGGAGGTCAGCACAGGTTTATTCACAGCTTCCGGCTGGCTGACTTCTGCAGGGCTGCTTCTGCTGCAGCTAGGTTGCAGGGCTGGGACCGGTGTAGCATCTGTGGCTGAAGATGTTGTTGCCTCTGGCTGAGTTTCAGTGAAAGTCACTGATCGCTTTTGATCCACTGCGGGACCAGAAAGTGAGGAAAGATAAATACAAAATTACTCCAATTTAGAAAAAAATATCGGAATATAACAAATGCTTTTATGTTTGTATGGTGTCTTTCATCCCAAAGTGATTTACATATATTCATAACTGCCATGTGAATTAGCTATTATGATCCTTATTTAGATGAGGAAACTGAGGCACAAATGGTTAAGTGACTTGCCAAAGGCTGGATAGGAAGTCTGTAGGAGATCTGAGAATACAATCCAGGGCTTTTGACTCCTATTTCTGAGCCTTACCTAAAAGGCCACCAAGCGGGAGTAAAGAGCAGGCAAAATCTTGTTTTTAATTATGGCCAAAGATTTAGGTTGTAGCACATCTCCTGCAGCACTGCTCCTCTTAGGACCATCCTGATTCACTAACGCAAGGAAAAGTGCTGCCTGCTAGATCACTAACCAACGTGCTCTGCACAGGCTTCCCTTGAAAACCACTTGGACGCTTCAGGAGGTGCAGAATTCAACAACGGTATGCCCTAATTAGCAATGTTAGCCACAAAAAGAACATAGCACCAGTGTGCCAAAGACTGAATTGGCTCCCCTATTTGCTTCTACATTCAGTCTTTAAAGTCCTGTATAGTTTAGGTCCTCACTATTTGAGACACTTTCTCTTTCTGTGTTCTACTAGGACACCAGTTGTCGGCAGAGGCATTCTCACTAGCAATCTCTAGCGTTGCACATCTCAGTGCTGTTGACAGGGCATTCTCGGTGGAGGACACCTGACTCTTAAATCCTCTATCTGTGGGTGGGAAGATAATTCAATGTCTATGTCCATTCAGATGTCGGCCTTTGGAGAAACTACAAATTTTGTGGAAGTGTTTTTTTCTGATGTGGTGTCTGTCCTCCAGAAACTAGACTGAAACCACTAAAATTCACATCACATGGACTACTGAAAAGCAACTGGCTGATAATTGCCAATTGCTACCTACCAGGGCTAGACGTGAACTGATAAAAAGCTATACATCCCATTACCAATCCCCCCAAACTACCCAGAACTTCTCTTAAGAACAGTCTACAGAAAGCACACCTATGTACACTTCACACACAGTAACCTGTCTTAGAAGGAAAAACAAAACCTAGTAGCTCCTACTTTAAAATATTAGATGCCAGCTGTGGAAAAGCAGAAGTTGCCTCACCACTTGGTTTTGTTTTTGGCTGTATACTTCGACGAGTAGTTGAAAGTCGAGCCCCGTGACGGCTACGAGGTTCAGTTTGGGTCTTCTGACGTGAGAGAAGAGGTCTTCGTAGCTAAGGTACACAAAGCAGAGTAAAGTTAGACCAAGGAGACACTAATGTACAACTGAAATATTCACCTTTATGTGACTAAGTCATATCATTTATGCCATTCTCTTATATATAGCCACCAATTTTTCTTTTTGTGGGTATACATGTTTTGGCATCTTTAATTTAGACATCAGTGTAGTATAAAAGCAGGTGATGAAATAATGCACTTCATACCAATTCAATTTTAATGCAATGACCTTTGTTCAAATAATATAGCAATAGGGGAAAGGATTTGGGGATTTGAAATGAAGCATAACTTCTTGCTTGGTGGTTTGGCAGACCTGAACGGTTCAGCTTGCCCAAGCACTTCCTGCTAATTCAGAGGATTATGATGCTGTATACGTTCTGGACAAGATGAACAGAAGATAGAAGATCTCAGCAGCAAATGGACTGCAACAAATTAAAATTGTCATGTTCACTTCTTCCTGTGATCTTACCTGCCGGAGGCCTCTCTTCCTTCCTAGTGGTTGCTGAAGAAGAAGATTCTGTTGTCCAGGTTCACTCTGCACGCTTGCTACCCTGTTAAGTGTTGACACTATTAGCACAACCATAGAAGTACAGTGGCTGATTAGAATAATCCCTGGCAATCATGACTAAAAAACACTAATGGCACAGTCACTTCAAAGACAGAAGCATCGTCTTTGAAGGATGGGGGAAAGGATCTGTTGGGTTGCAGCTTCCAGGGTTTGGGAAGGGGATGGGAGTAGGAATCATGGTATTCAGGACTAGGCCACGCACAGGTAGCACAGAGCTGTAAAAATTGAGATTTTCAGTTTTCAGTCATTGATTGATGCATCCTATTCTGCAATACCCACTTCTCTGTGTCCTTTGTCACACTGGCCTCCACAGACAAAAGGCAAGAATGCCATTTTATTATCTCCTTTTGTTTTTTGGTGAGGGTAATTACACAGGCTATTTCTCCCAAATGGATTCCAAAGCCTCACCTCAGTTTTGTCTTTTGGTTTCAATGTCATTTAAATAAACAAAAATGAAAAACCAACACAACTGACAAAGGTTCCATTCACATAAAGGGTGCATGACTTATGCAAACAGGGTGCATTCGGCATGTTTGCAGCCTCAAGTCTCCTTGTGGCTAATGAGCAAAATAAATACAATTAAATATAAAAACAAATCTACAGTATTCTTTTAGGACTTAATAGGTTGTCAACGAAATCTGAATAACTAAAAGTTAAAAGTAAAGGCACTTTAACAATAGAAAAAACTGCTAAATGCTGTAAAGTAGTCTATGTTACTGTTCAACTAATTCCTCTGTTAACCTGATATGTGTGGCTGATTGTTCTTCCCCTCAGTCCTTTTCACAATACTGTATTATTCCTCCCAGTTCAATCACAATTAGAGTTACTCATTAGCAGGCAATGGTCACAAATGTTTTAGGTGAGTGAGCTGAATCGGAGACAGGTATGGTTGCAATGGTAAGTAACACTTAGATGAACTTCTTTCCAAAGGAACAGCTGCCTACTTGGGACAAATCCGAACCATTAAGGCATGCGTCCCAATTAAGCAGCTTCTAAGATTATTTAGTATGCACTGCTGAATATTCAGTAGTGCAGTACGTTCTGGCGTCGGCATGTCTTAATCTAAGAAAAAGAACATTCCCTTTCTTCTCAGTTTTCCGGGGCTTTCTTGGATCTTCCTTGGGAAGAGGTCAGAGCCTCTAGGGAGGTGTGATTTGACACAGAGCCTTACCAGGACTGGAGGAGAAAAAGACAAAGCTAATACTTCTGTGGGTTCATTACAACAGCATGACCAGGAGAGTGGGTTAGCTCAACACCAGAAAATAATGTATATTTGGGTCCTTTCTCTCTTGAACAACCCTTTCAAAAGAGATCACCATCCTCTAGAGCAAATACTCAGCACAGTTTAATCTGATTTACAATGAAACATTCTAAATGTCAAGAGGAGACTATACCCCTATGAACTGCATGATCCCGCAAGCTACTGCTAGCTGTCAGCATTACATTCTTGACCCAGACAATGGCCCTGCAGCACATACAACTGCTTAGACTGCAGTAGACTCCAAAAGTGAGACATCCTCAAGGGTATCAAGACAAATAGGCTGAATTTACATTTTTCCTCACATAAGAAATCCAGACAGCTTGACATTATATTTATACATTCTGTTAATTTTCTGCTTCTAGAATTACTTGGGTACTTGGCTCCAGCAAATATTTAGAGACTCAGAGATAGAGATTAACATGTAAATACTTCCTTTAAATAGATAAAATACTGAACCTCAATTTGTTTCTAAAGAGGCTGCAGAATATATATTTAAAATGGTGCAATAAAAAGTTTCTGTTCAACCCAGTGGCTAAATATCATTGAGTTATAGTAAGACTGTTATTACAGTTTCTGAGGAAAGATGATGATGTTTAGTTCTATGAATGGGGAGACCGACCTCTGTCAGAAAGACTAAAATTATGTTAAATGTAAATAATCTATGACAGCAATGGAACAAGCATGTCAAAAAGCGAACATAACGAAAACACCTTGAAAAACTCATTAGGTAAAGATCATTCATTATACTTGTGAGTGTGATGTTACCATACTGCATGTATGTTAGACATGAGGAAAAAATGATTTCCATGGACTAATCTGTGCATTAAAGACAAACAAAGAGATGAGTGACAGAAAGGTTGGATTCAGTTGCTTTTCCTCTCTGTTGGCCTGGGTTTAAGCCTCACTTACACCAGATATGAAATGAGTTTAGTGAACGGCAGATTGGAGGTAAAAGGTGGGGGAGTGTGAACAGTGGAATTTGGCAGAAAAACCTGCACAGGGCCCTTCCCCATCCTTTTTACTTTCCTATATACTCAGATTCACCCCACATTTTGAGAGAGAGAGAGAGAGAGACAGAGAAAGAGTGCAAGTGTAAGATGAGTGACTGAATTTCCTGAAATAGTTATGATTCCATTATAGTTGTTTTTTTCCTTCTCCAGAATAGCAACAACAATCTGGTTTCAGTGAAAATTAGTTCCAAAGGGTCTGTTGACTCCGTAAGTACCCTCCCCTTCTTTTCTGCCTTTCATTGTCTAGTAAACAGGACCAAGAGGGCACTGTTATTTTGTTCTTGGTTTGGAGCAATCATTATATTTGGGAGGTCAGTTTGTGGGGACTCTACTGAACTGCTTTGAATCAAATCCAATGCCATTTTCACATGACATAG
The DNA here is from genome assembly GCF_002925995.2 of Terrapene triunguis. Lineage (NCBI taxonomy): Eukaryota > Metazoa > Chordata > Testudines > Emydidae > Terrapene > Terrapene triunguis. The sequence continues at coordinate 61,783,789 of NW_020664413.1, read as the reverse complement.
TTTATTCTACTTCTCCTGTGAACCTGGCATCTACTAGAGGATTTTTGTTGGAGCACATAAACCTGATTTGTTGGAGCAGAACACACTTGTAAACTTTCCTGTCCATCAAGAGTGCTCCTCTGTCACCTACTGGGTACCTATGACAAGGGGCCATGTCCCCATAATCATGTTACATGGTTAGCACAGAGACAGACAGACAAACAAACAAGCTGTTAATGAAAAATGATTGCCAACCATACAACAAATGTCAGGCCAGTGTAAAATTTCATACCACACAGGACATACTGGAATAAGCATTGTCAGGTTGGCATTTATGATGTTATTTTCATGAATAACAAGAAATAATGCAACAAATAAAAGTGTGTGTTGGGGGGGAGGAGAACTAAAACCAGAAAAAGCAAGCAAATAGTTGTTAAACTGTATTAAATGGACTTTAGTGCCTGCCAGGCCTTCAGATAACATCCAGGAAGAATGCACCTGCTGAACGTCTCAAGACACCAGGCCTGGGATTTCAACAGAGTGTCAAATTTCCTCCACACTTGCCCTGTTGATATTAATTTGTTCTACTTCTCCTTACTGATCATGATTAATTTAAAACAAGCATAATTAGAAATGTTGAAATGGAATTTTTTTGTGCATCAGCTTTCAATGATAGAAAGTTCTCATTCTCTTTTCCCTTGTGCTTTGGGAAAATCTTCCATCTTTTTTCAAGTTATAACCTCAACAAATCATGATGCTAAATAAAATAGTTCCCCCCCGCCACATACACACACACACCCTTTCTGCATAATCTCGGGAACCTGAATGTTATTCTTTTCCTGTGTTCATTGCTGTTTACCGATGTAACTCTAATTGGTACAAGCACAAAAGAAAAAAGACTTTATTTTTGTCTTTATTTATAATTGTTCTTTTCATTTATTTGAAATTCCTGGTTTCCATAATGTTCTATTCTTTGTTTGTTTCATTCCATCGATTGTGACTAAATATCAGCTTCTGAATTCAGCAAGCTATCCTAAGCATTTTTTATCCCTGTGCTCTAGTGAAGATCAAAGATATCTAAAGAAAAATCTTGGCCTGTTTTATTTAAACTAGTGTTCCTGAATAGAAGAATGTATTTATCCTCTGCTACAACAATGATCTCAATAAGCTGCTGTACTATCTCTCTGTTCTATTGCTTCTCTCCTTTACAGAAGGAATGCAATTTGCACATTTAAGAACACACAATACAGCTAAAATGTTGCTTTTTTTCATCTTACACAGAACTATAATTGTAGCCTTTTCACAGAGATCAGGTTAATTATCTTGAGTCTCTTTTAAGGTTCTGCGGAATAGAAGTGTCACTTTTTTAAAACAAAGAAGTCTATGACTGTGTCTTCAAAAAATAAGAAACCCCATCAGAAATAGTCTCTCTGTAGAAATCTACCTCACCGAACATGCCAACTGATCTTCTCCTTTACGGAAACTCTGTAACCCAGCGCAGTACAGGAGATACAAAGTCCTGTTCTGGGCAAAGGTTGATGCACTAGTAGCTAACGGAACTCACTGTGCATCTGTTTAGACTTCAGAGATCAATATGAATTATTTTGACATTGATCTTGTCAGCTGGCTCAGCTGTCATAAAACTCCTGGACTTGTCACCAAGAGTTGCTGTGTAGCCTGACTCCCGTTTATCAGAGTCAAGACATTTCACAATCTACATTAGGAGGTGACTCAATCTGCAGGTCATCTGCCAAAGGTAATCAGGTTTTCACACTAATAAAGTGAATGCATTTAACTTCCTCTATAGAGAATTTTTTTTTTCTAGGCTTCGGAACTATTGCTCAGTTGCCTCTCAAGAAGACCATGTTCTTAATCATCTTTTTTGCACAGAATAATACATTTTGCTATACAGTAACATCCCTGCCACGGCCAAAGGACAATGTCTTTTCTTTACAACACCTTCCACATTACCACCAATCAGAGACTGATCAAGGAAGGGCACACAAACACAAGTGACACCATGAATCATGGGGTTGATCTAAATGACACATCCAACAACAGACTTCATTCCCCATTTTTCAATATTAAAATAAAACTGGAGAAATCTCAAACAAAACAAAATTAATTCACAAGAATACCTCTCAACACAGCCTCATCTTTAAGCAAGAGTGATAAAACAACAAAGAGAGATGTGGTATACTTAAGGGAGCAGACTGTATTCTCCCAGAATGTGGGAATGCTCTCTCAGAACGAAATAAGGAGTTTGTGATGAGTGAGAGCTTTCCCACCTCATGAGGATCAGTTGAGAGGTATGATCACAGTAGTACACCAGGAAGAATGATTAACATGGCTGAGCTGACTGTTAAAGGTGCAGTCCTCCTTTTAAAATCTTACAACCAATGTATTTTAAAGGCACAGTAATAACACTGTTTGTTAAGCTCTCCTGTTCACAAGAAATGCTAGTTGCAAAGCTTGGACCCTGAGGCTGTCAGGGCAATTTTAAATAAGGATTAATAGCATTTGCCTGAAAGCTCTAAGGCGAGTGTTTGTAGAATGATAACACTTTGTAATAAGTGGGGATTCCTATAAAGGCATTCATAGGGAACTGTATTTAACATGGCTTATCAGGATTAGTATTATTAATGAATGGTAAAGAAAATAATAATGATTAAAGTGTTTATTGATGGTGATATTGTGAGATTAATATAAGGACAGATTTTTTTAAAAAGGAGGTCCCCAAACTGGTGCTCATAAAAGGTTACATTTAATGCGGTGGTGATACTAATGCTTCTTTCTTAGGTCTTCAGAGCAATAGCTAGCAGTGGAAAAAGCCACAACAGGCAGACAAATATTTTGGCTTGGCAAGATTTTTCTTTTTTTAATTCCCTCAGTTGTTAGGAATTAAAAACTGTTGGCAATCAACGCTGAAAACTGAAGTCGGGTTACTACACCTTTGACTTGCAGGCCTGAGTATCGATGAACAACAAGAGACAGACATGGAAAGAGAGACAAAGGGTGAGGAAGAGAGACAGAGGATAGAGGGAACTGATTATTTCCCAGCACAGACACTGACAGACAGGTAGTGTTGACACTGTACCTAGAGAGGCTGCCCTCAGCGGCCAGGCCCTGGGAGTCATCGAGGACATTAGGTTCACTGCAGGAGGGGCAGGGAGATGAAGCATTTAGGGAAAGAAAATGCAAAAAGCATGCAACTGTCTCTGTTTTCAAGAAAAAAAATATCAACGGAATAAGAAAAGAAAAGGAGGACGGTAAAATCATTTGGTCTTGCACTGGCTCATCAGAACATATGACTCAAGGCGTTGAAAGAGGAACATCTGATCAATCAAATTCTGGATAAAAGGAGCAATTTAAAAATGGAGGCTATGATACATGGAGACCTCCAAATCTATACAATACCTTGCATGAGCTAAGAACCTCATTGAGGTGTGATTCTAGTGCAAATAAGGGGTGGGGAGGATGGGGCTTAGAAAGTTTTCAAACCATTTTATTGCCTGTATTTCCTTTGATTGTATTCTATTTACTTCCAGTTTCATTTAAGATCTTCCCCCTACCACCACCCCATCAGTTCACTTATTCAGGGTTCTCCTTGAAGTGCTAATCCACTTATCATGAGCTGTAGAACAACTTTCTAGTTCTGATGCCATTAAAAGGCCAAACTGCTGGAAAGCATGATCTTGCATTGCAATGAAACTGTAAGTAAACAGCTGGAATGTATACTGGCAAATCTGTACCCAATCACACCGCCTCAACTGCTGCCTACTTCCCCCATCAAGCAGGAACAACCAGCAGTATTCCATCCTGTTCCCTCATATGTGAAATATGAAAGGTAGAAAGAGGTCTGGTGGATTACCAGCAGGAAAGCAATAATATTACTATACATTTATTAGTTCATTTATTAGTTTACATGTGTAATACACTCAAAAAATCCCAGAGACCATTGCTCATCCATGACAAAAATGGGTATGCAGTTGAGAACAAGGATTATGCTTGCTGGGCCAATGAAGTATCTACCCTACACAGTAGATTTCATGCTTAAAAAGTCTAACAGTCCAAATCTATATTGCAATTAAACTACATTATTGTTCTCAGCATCACTAATTAAAAAGCACCACAGCCCACAGGAAAAAAATTACAGTAAAATATACTTATTTTAAAGACACTAAGGAAATGGAATGAAATGAGTTTAAAGGTGTCCTCACAAGTACCCTTTATGCAACTCTGGGATACAATTTGAGTGGCTTCTAGTTCAGCAATTACCTCCCTTATCATTGCCGGTATATACTATAGCTGTTCCTTTTAGCTGTTACATGCTCCATACACTGAGGGATTTCTAACTGAATTAAAAACAAGGCTGGGCAAAGGGACAATGGCCAGTCATAAGATAATGCAGAATTCACATTTTCAAGGTTTATAAAAAATGACATAAATGAATCTATACATTGACCCTTTATCAGAGCTCTTTGCAAATCTATGTCACATATAAATAAGAAATAAACATTGTTTACTGAAAAATAACAGAATTTAATTGGAAAAATCTCCTGTTCATTGGCTTCTATGTCACACACCTGACTAATGAGTGCAATGTACAATACCCAAATCCTCTCTCTCTCTCTCTCACTCTAAAAAGAGGCCTCCAAGATTAGCTCTAGCAGACAGAGAAGTTTCTGGTTTAGAATAATCCCACTTCTCTTTCTGCCATTAGCTAATGTCCAGAGGAAAACTAATTTTTGTTCTGACTTGGGGGTTGAGATTGTACTGAGGAAACTTTCCCAGCACCTTGGGCTTTCTCCCTACTCATTTTAAGTGCTGTATGCAGGACTCTGGCTCAGAAGGAAACCTCTAAGTGTACTCTGCACCCTGAAATCATGCCTACACCTTTGAAATCCACCACATCAACCGGCATGGCATTAGCAGAGAAACACTAAAGATGCTGTCAGTTTCTGACGGGAACGTTTCTAACAATGAAATGTGGTTCTCATGAAGGTTATGCATTATACATTGTATTGAAGAACTATTATGTTCTAACCTGCAGCAAGTACTTGCACTGACATCAATGGGACTACCCGAATGATTAGCCTTTTAGTACTCAGGTGCTGAATTTACCACCCTCACCCTGCTGCTGTTACACACAATATACCTTTGGAATGTCTGCTCTGGAGAACAGAGTGGGAAAGGTGAAAAGCACATGTTGTTACCTTTGGCTGGGTAACATGCCCACCTCAGCCTGAGGTGCAGACATGCTGGAGATATGGCTGGAGAACCGCCGCCTCCCAATGGCACCCATAAGGTAGGCTTCCTGTTCACTTACCACACTGGGTATGCTCACTGAATCATCTAGAAAGGACATGGGAAAGAGACCAAAAAAGAAAAAAATTCATCCAAAACCCCAATGACACATTTAAAAGTTTCCAGGTAATTCCAGATCCCGTTCCATGTTCATGGCTAGTGCACGCAGAACTCTCTAAGTCACTCAGGTCCAACACTGCAAATGTGTGCATCTGCTTAACTTTTCTACCACAAGTAGCCATAGTAAAGTAAAACGTGCATAAATGTTTGCAAGTTCAGGGCTTTAGACTGCAAGCCCTCCGTTATATATTTGTACATTGTTTCGGACAATGAGTTCAGGGTGTGTAGGTGCTACCACAGTACAATTATTATTTTTAAGTTGTCCAACAAAATATGATGCCTCTTGAGAATGAAAACTATAACTGGACATTTTGCTCGTAAAAAAATTAATACATTTCAAGAGCCAGAAAAATCAACCTTATTAAAAGATGAAAGGAAAGAGGAAGAGATGTACAGACTCAACAGCATCTAACTTGCAAAATGCAGTATTTTCTCAAATTGCTGATCTTATATTCACAACAATATGGGTGAACTTACGCAAAATAAGTCTGTCACATATGTTTGATTTTGATTAGAGCTGGTTGAAATTTTCAACAAAATTTTGAAATAAAAAAAAACCTGACCAACTCTATAGCTAGTCTGAAAACAGAGGACAAATTCATTGAAATTTTTCTGTATTTTAAATTTTTTTTTACATTTCAAAATAAAAACTGGAGAAATTTTCATGTAATATTTCTTTCCCCCCCTTTTTTTACCAGCTCTAATTTTGATATGTTGAGATAATCTGTGGGTGAATATATTCTGATAAATTCCTGTTTCTAGGAAAAAATATTACATATTTATATTGTAATTGCATTTAAAGAGGGCATGTATCATTCAAAAATAAATCCAGAACTACCTATATTTTCACTTACATCACAAGGGAACCTGAAAGCTGTTGAAGTTTTAATTTCTTCTTATGAACACCAAGATGTGGAAGTTTTGCTGCATTTAATTATGTGAATTTGAATGCTATACCAACGCTGCTGCATTTATTTGATAAAAAAAAGTCTATGTATTTGTAACACAAACACAATAACTCTCCTATAACATTGGAGGATTCTTTTAATCAAATGATCACTTTTGACCTGCTAGTATTTTCAACCCAACAAGTAGTTTAAATACTACTTATGGAAAGGTTCATGCTGTATGTTGTTCCTCCAACATGCCATTAACTAAACTGCCTCAATACCTTCGCTTTTAGAATTAATTTTCCCTGGAGAATTTAGGTTCATTTCTTTGGGTTATTTTGGTGGCTCTCTCATGCTTCTTTTGGCATGTCAGCCAGCTTTAAATCAGACTGGGGTGGGATAGTGCTGGCTCTAGAATCTTTACTGGCCTAGGCAAACAGGAAGATATCTACTAATCACAGCTTGCAATCACTTGTAATGAATCCAAGACTGTCACCAGAAGATATCATGGTCACCAACTACAGTGTGTAGAAACCAGGACACAAGCTGTGCAATGTTTTGTAATAAATCCATATGCATCAAGTTTCAGGAGGAGCACTCACTCTGTTAGGGACACCTTCTCCACACAACAAGCCCATACACTTCATTTCATGTTCTAGGGCCATTGCCTCTCTCATGTCTGATATTTTCTGGGAAAAGGCAGTTGTCCCCAAGCACCAAAGGTGAGTGGCAAGGGTTTCAAGCCATTAGGACAACCTCTGTACCACCAAAAGACAATAAAAGCTACAGGAGTAGGAAGCCCAAGCCTCCTGCATAGAGATGAGAGGGGCTCCTGGCTGATGGTTTTGAAAGAAGCCAGGCAAAACTTGGACGTTTCTGATATCAAAACTTAATTCAGGCAAACTCAGTGGTTTCAATGAGCTTCCCTTCAAACTCAAAGTGAAACTTGGACTGTGCAAATCCACAGAAACTATAAAAAACTAAACCCTCTCTGCAAAGAGACCCCAGGATGTTTCATACAACTCAGAACCTTTTCTGCCTCTATCACTGGGTATAAAGGAGTGGAGTATTGGCTGACAGAAGTCTTAAGGCTTGATGTCCTCTGTTAATCAGCTAATGCAGTGGTTCCCAAACTTGTTCCACTGCTTGTGCAGGGAAAGCCCTTGGCGGGCCGGGCCGGTTTGTTTACCTGCTGCGTCCGCAGGTTCGGCCGATCGCAGCTCCCAGTGGCCGCGGTTCGCTGCTCCAGGCCAAAAGGAGCTGCTGGAAGCGACGGCCAGTACGTCCCTCAGCCCGCACCGCTTCCTGCAGCTCCCATTGGCCTGGAGCAGCGAACCGTGGCCACTGGGAGCCACGATCGGCCGAACCTGCAGACGCGGCAGGTAAACAAATCGGCCTGGCCCGCCAGGGGCTTTCCCTGCACAAGCGGCGGAACAAGTTTGGGAACCACTGAGCTAATGTATTACAAAATGCGCACAAATGCTTGAGTAGGTCCGACATCCCAACCAGCACAGACACTAGCCATGACTTGAGCATACATAGTGCAGGTACAGGTACACATAGGAGCCTGTGGTTCAGAGATGAGCAGGAAGTGCATAGCAAGCTGATACTGCTGCAATGTGATGCCTGCTACATAGCCACCAAATTTCTCCTGCCTAGTAGCAGGATTAAGGCCAAAGAGGGGACTGTTTAGCTAAATGCCTTATCAGCATTGTGAGGACTGCCCATGTCTTTTCTGCTTTATTCACAGTCTATACCTGCACCCTACCGTTCCTCAGCCCTGTGCTCAAGCGTATGGAAGGAAGCACGTAAGGACTTGACATTAACAACTGCATAGTGTGGCGACCACCCCTAATACTGAACTGTGTGCCCACATGTGCCCTCTATTCACACGTGTGCTGGAGAGCAACAACCTTTTCCTCCCGGCTGTGCACAGAACAAGGGCTTGCAGCATTAAGGCCTCATCCAGTAAAGAGTCGCTGATCATTCTACTGCTCAAAACAACACCCCCTTCTGCCTGTACAGCAGAGCTGGGCCTAGGCAATGAGGGGCTGCTACTGTACTCTGATCCTGCCCCAGCAGCCACATACTTTCTTCATCCTCCTCATCCGTGCGGCTCAGAGTGTCCTGCGAAGCCTGATGGGAAGGCTCGCTGTCCTGCTCCCAGACGGTGCCGGTGCCTGTGTTGGAGCGGGACATGGTAGCGAGGCTGAGGCGATACGCAGAGGTGGAAGTGCCCACGGTGCTGATGGAGGTCTTCCCTTGGTAGGCTGCACAGAGTGGAAAAAACAAAGCCGAGTCAGTTCCGATGCTGAAAGAAATATTGTTCCCAGTAGGGCGAGGGCGTCTTCCTCAGCCTGGATTTATGGGAAAGGCAAGAGAAGTGGGAAAGACAGAGGGCCGAATGGCCTTCTGCAGCAGCTGTGAAAGAGAACTCTACCACTGCTTGTGCTTACTTGACACCAGATCAATACAACTGCACTAGCTCAGCTAGCCTGTAAGAAACCTTTGTCACTGCAAAGATTTCTTATGTCCCCCGATTTTCTCCCTGAGCCATACTGCCATATTCACTGCCTCTCTGCGACGTTTAGCAAGCAAGGCACATTATTATGGGGCAAAACAAGTGGAGCTACTTTCTTTCTAAGAACAAAGTACTCGATATAAAGTTTCCTACAATCTGGAAGTAATGACTGCTCTCTAGTGGCAGCAAATGTACACAGCAAAGGACAAAGTTTGCAGAAGTGGCCACTTTATGAATGGTCAGGAGTTTTCCTGTTGATTTCAAGGCATAGATTTGGGCCAAAAAATGCTCAGCTGTCCTTTCACAGGGAAAAAAGAAAAGAAATATCTGCTGCTAATAAACAAGTAGCTAATCCTAAAAGAGGGGAGCCAAGACTATCTAGACTATTTAAAAACTATTTTCACCTCTACAGCCTTGGTTAGAATGCACTTTGGTCAGTAGTGACTAAAAGAGGCTACCATCTGACAGCTGTCTGAAAGCATATGAGAAGTGAGATGGTGTTCTTAGTTTAGTTAGTGGAGAGGTGAATGTAACAAGGCTGCCATTACAATGGGTAGTAATTTGCACTTTTGTTGTCTATCTCAGCTGATGGGGCAGTGATTGACAGGGCATGAAAACCAACCCTGTTGCCCTCAGTGTGTTCTGGCACATTAACGAGGCAGCACGGGGGAGCTCTGTATGATGTACCTCGTCTTTTCATAAAGAAGGGGCTTCAGTCTCCTGGGCTGCCACGCCAGCACCTTTTGCAAGCACAAAACTCACTTAAAAAAAAAAAATTACCATGCGTAAAGCACCTGCTGCTGTTGGTGTGCTGTGCACCCCAGCAGAGAGGACGAAGCTGTCAGTGCATTTCTGTTTTTTGTAAATTCCATGTATTTGTTGTAGAAGGAGGAGCTGCACATTTTTATGCATTTAAGTTTCCATATATTAAATCAAGTTTCACACACAGGGCTATCCTATGGGCAAAATTATTGTTTCTTGCCGTACGTACCCACACAGAGGGGTAAGAAATCCTCTCTCCTCTGCGTGCGAGCATCCTCCCCCTCCCAGGACAGCCTTACCTGACCCACTATGCACTGCCTCCTTCAGGATCTTGAGCTCGCTGTTGAATTCTGTGATGAGGGAGCTCTTGCACAGAGGGCGTGGTATGAAGCGCCTCTCTAGCTGGTCAGCGATATGTTGTCGGGCAGTCATCTCCTCGTGATTCTCTGCGGGTTGGGCCAGCAGCTGACAGAGAGGCACAACAACCCCTGTTAGCACAAGAACACCCCAGCATCAGAGAGAAACAACGTTCTGTCCCTTTCCAACTAGCTTGTGAGTGCTCTGGCATCGCAGTCCCCTGGCTGCTTGTACACCTACAGATTTTTGTCCGTGTATGTAAGAAGTTGCTACAGCAACAAGCAGAGGGATGTTATCCAGCTAGGGATGAGCTTTGTAGTTGCATGTGAAAACACAACCAAACACGCAGGTTCTCTCTCCGCTTTTTGGAATATGCATATCTGACTCAATGTATATTGAAACCAGTCACTGTTGCTATTAATATATTAGTAGTATATCAGGGCTTCCTTGTGCTAGGCAATACATTTACACACAATAAGAGACAGTCCCTGCCCCCAAAGAGCTTACAATCATAGAAAGGTGGGGCTGGGAGGGACCTCGAGAGATCATCGAGTCAAGACCCCTTTGCTGTGGCAGGACCAAGTAGACCAACCCTGACAGGTGTTTGTCCAACTTGTTTTTAGAGGCTTCCAATGATGGGGACTCCAGCTATACATGTCAGCGTAAGTAGTAGCAGCTTGGGCACACCAACTGCCTGTCCATTATCAAGAGCTGTGTTGGCTTATGGCTCAAAGCCAATACAAAGTGGGAAGGCGCTTCCCATCAGATAAAGTCAGTGTAAGGTTCTCCCCCCGACCCAACCAACAACCCCGTTTAAAAAAAATATTCTCTTGATACATCCTGCTACCCATCCCAGATCCTGTTCGTTAGATCCACACCACCCCCTAGTGGCCTGGTTTCTCAGGGCTTGTGTTCATTGCCGAGTTAGTCTGGGCGCTTACTTGGGCATTGCTCCTAACCCAGCTCCCATCCACACACAAAAACCTTTGACCTGAGGTTGGTGCTTTCAACCCAGGTTAACTGGCCCATCCTGGGCTATAGTGCTAAACCCTGATTCTGCTTTCACTCAGGTGGGTAACCCACTCACTTTTTGCAGTGAGCACGCAGGCTAACCCACTTGAGTGCCAACAGTCATCCAGCACCTTCCCATAATTTCTCCATCATGTGCCAAAACGGACAGACAAGTTCTCCCACAATCCACTGGGAGAGAATCACTGCAGCACAAAGAACCATGGGCCGTCCCCCAGAAATCCCAGCGACACACCAGGGTGAGTGCAGCACCAGTGACCACACAGTAATGTGGGTGGTGCCATGCAGCTTGGCTGCTCACACCTGGGCTAGGCTAAGTCAGGTGCTGATCATCTGGGCTAACGCTGCAGTGAAGACATACTCTTATTGGTTGGGGCAGAGAACTAACCCTGTCACCAGGGTATCTGGGAATTGCAGCTCACTCCTTCACCGATCTCCAGTGTGTGCCCGACACGGACCTCGACAGTTACTGCTAAGAGCCAGGGGAAAGAGTGGGGCAACTGTAAGGCCTCTGGCCTGTCCCCCTGAACACTTTTAAAATGTTTCTCATTCTGTCACTGGGCCATCCAGGAATTAGACAGGCCTTTGAGTTGGTGGCAGAAGGTCCCTCATGCAAGATTAATTCATGAGGGGATAGCTGGTTTATGAGATCTCTCTACCAATCCCAGGCTTCACCATATTATTTGGCAAGCCAGGGTTTATGGGGGACTAGCATTTGGATTTTTCCATACACAGATCCGACACCTGTAACCACTAATCTGAAATTAATACAAACATTAGCCCCAAAGCTGAGCCAATTTATATAAAGTCGCCTCAATAGTGGCCACTTGTGACCTCCTTTCTAAGGCTCTGATGCCAGGAGTTGACCAAGTTCCTGCAATTACCTTTGAAGTCAGGGGATGCTCAGTGCCTTGTGGGATAAGGCCCTAACAATGCAAGGTGAAATGCCTGCCCAGTGTGTAAGGATTCCCGTTAGCACCTTGAATGCTGGCCCATGAGAAATCTTCCTGGCTTGTGGAATGCTGGAGGCTTCCTTTACTCTGCCTATATGTCTGCCTGAGAGAACCACCACCCAGCCGGACGGCGGAGGTTGAGTTGATGGATAATTTACATTTACTCTAATATCCATTATTACACTATCAGGGGGAGGGATAGCTCGGTGGTTTGAGCATTGGCCTGCTAAACCCAGGGTTATGAGTTCAATCCTTGAGGGGGCCATTTAGGGATCTGGGGCAAAAATCTGTCTGGGGATTGGTCCTGTTTTGAGCAGGGGGTTGGAATAGATGACCTCCTGAGGTCCCTTCTAACCCTAATATTCTATTCTATCATCATTAACCTATCCAAGTTCCAAGAGAATTTCAGGAGATGGTGATGAGTCTCATTCTGCACCAGTGTGGCATTGTGGATCCGCTGCATTAGAATTCCCATCATTATAACTTACTCTTTGAGTTGCCCCTAAAAATCCACCGTGATGGATGCTCCTTAGCTGCAAGAGGGTCTGTACACAGGTCTGCTAAAGAACCAAGATCTCGGAAATGCCTCCAGCCATCCTTCCGAGACAAAGCACAGGAGTCAGGGGTCATTTCCTATGCAAAAATACTCTTCTCCCCAAGACTGCGGTCGCCCCCAAAGCCCGTGTCACATTCTCCTGGCAAGGCAGTGTGGGGTGTCTTGCCTAAAAATATTATCTAATGAAGCAGCTGATACTAGGGAGAAAGCCAGTGTTACCTTGCACTGAATGAAGGGCCGCAGAAGCACAAAAATAGGGATCCGGGTGCGAACAATAAAATCCAGGAAGTCCCAGAGGGCCAGCCCTCCCACCTTGCGCAGGGCCATCTCTTTGACTTGCAGGCTCAGCCAGTACCACTGGCTGCCAAGCTGGCGCTCAAAGCACACGAGGATCACCTTCAGGGCTGCAGGGGAACAAACGCCAGCACGTGTAAAGCGCTGCAGAGCCAGAGCCATTAACTCCAGCCTTTAACAGCTGGAGTATTTGCAGCGAGCAGTGCAGTACACACACACCTAGGCCAGTTTCTTTACCATCAGCTGCTAACTCCTGCTGGGGAGTACGGCAGTCTTGGGGTTAGAGGACAGGACCTGACAACAGGAAGCACACGTTCTGTTCCCAGCTCTGCCAGCAAGTTACTGGAAGATTTTCCTTCTGTACAGCTATGTTCCTTTAATTTCTCCATGAGATACCACCCCGTCCAAAGTTCCCGGACCGCACTAAAGAATTCTTTCCCTTTCCTGGGGATTTACTTCTTTCAAAACCAGTCCAGCGTGGGGATAGGTTCCATTCTCTGATCAAGGACAATGGAGAGAAATCAAGGCTGTGCAACCCCCCAGAGGGAATGGCCATGTAACTGCTGTTGGGAGGTCGTTAATGGGGCTATGAAGAGAGACCTTGCAGTACTGCAGCTGCCAGAGCCATACACCAAAGGTTATTTTGGATCCAAGAAGCCAAGTATCAGAATCCATTAGCACAACCCATTGAAAAGGTAATTTACGAATGAACAAGGTTTAGGCTGGAAATGAGGCTGCTTATTAAAGGCTAGATTGTGACATAGGGGGTATATCCCCAAGTGGGGCAGTAAGAATGGCCCTTACCCTCCCACTCGGGATACACAGACCTTGGGCCCAGGCACAGAAGAATAAGCAGGGCTATTTGTCCCCTTGCTCCTTCCCCAACAAAAGACGGTTGGGGAAGTGGGTGCAGATTTGACTCCACCTCTCTCTGCAAGTTTGCCCAGACTAGCTGACCAGTGTGTGAGTGCTAGCGTAGGTCAGCAGCCAATTACCCCTCCCAAGAGCAAACGGAGCAGGAGAGGATCTATCAATCAGTGAAGTATCTCTAACAAGACCATGCCTGCCAGAGCTATTCCTGGCTTGGTGCAGCATGTGCACCACTCAGTGCTCATGGCAGTGGCTAAAGCAGCTGTAAATGGCTCAGGGTATGCCTTCACTGTAGCCGAGGGTATAATTGCCACCTCGAGGAGCCATAACACACTAAAAATAGCGCACAACTGCAGTGGCCCAAGCGTGGGACAGGCCAGCGGCCACAAGTAAGGATCTAGGGTCTTGGATGGGATCACCGCCCCTCCTACTGCATGCACTGCCATGGCTACACTTCTGGTTTTGGGGCGAGTGTGTCTACTCCAGCTGGAAATGACACCTTCTGGCGGCAGGCCAGACATAACTTCCAGTCAGCTTGTGCCTGTGAGGATTTTCTCTGCCTTCCCAGGGGTTTCCTAAACGCTCCCTTTTATTTTTCTTTCTTTTGAGGGGTGAGGGGAAGCTCTCACTCACCCAAGTAAGCCGCTTGGCTGGTGGACTCTGCGAGCCCTTCCCTGCGCAGGTCCTTCCCAGCATCCCCTGGGGTGGAGCAGTGCGCAGGGGAGCTCTCCATCATGAAGTTCTTGCTGCGGGAAGTGCTGATGATCCGAGGTGGCAGAAGGATGTTAATAACAGTCTGGAGCAACAAAAGGACTTCAGGCTGCTCCAGCCAGGGACTGTCTAAGATCCATCAAAGGGGGTGGCAGGCAAGGGAAAGAAAGAAAACAGATGAGGCCATATCCTCTCAAAGCCATGAAAAAGCCTCAACCTCATTTTCAGTTCCCAGCTGTGACGTAATCAGAACATCCCTCAAACCAAGCCAATCCCAACCTTGTTATGTTGCTTCTCCTGTGAGCAAAGGCAAAGTTATTCTAGCTCCAAAATGCACGCTTGTCTGGCATCACCAAACCCTATGAGCATAATGACTCAGCCTCTTCTCTTCCCCTCACTCTTTGCTTTCACGCCTGTATTTGAGGTAGGCGCTTAAAAGTGACCACAATCTACAGAAGAAGACGGAGTGAGAGCATGATTTGGACCAGACAACTGGCAAGGAACCGGGTGAACAGCAACCAACAGTGGCAAATTCCTGCCCCCGTAGCTCTGTATCTTACACTATGGTGAATTTTGTCTTGTTCAGAACTCTGTCATTGTTCTGATTTCAAAAGGAGGTGCGCACCTGTTAAAGAGTGAGTTTGAGAACCACTGATCTGTGACACAGCTGAAACAAAAAGGAGAAACAACAGCTCCCATTGTAGCTCATTTCCATCACCCCAATGAGCTCTAACAACACAGAGAAAAAACCAAATAAGAAGCAACAACAGTAGGAAAGGCAAATATTTGTTGTCTGGGAGGGGGGAACTCTTTTTGTTAAATAATCATCAGACCTTTGCTTCCAGATCCTACTGTGAGCACAAACGGAATCAGTAGGTTTAAAAGCATTCCTTCTCTTCTCTCCTGATTGGTGAATGGGGAGATCACATGGCTTAAGGGAAAATCTTCTTTCAAAGCCTGCGCAGTAATAATAAGAAAGGATTAAATGATTTCATCAGAAGGTTAGAAATATAAACCACTGTGGAGAATGATGCAACAGAGGGTCCTGTGGCACCTTTAAGACTAACAGAACACCATGTGGAGAATGATGATTCCCATAGGCTTTGTTTACATAGCACAACACAGGTGATGGACTGATAAAATTACAAGCTCTGAGGAGGCCTGAAAAGGAGTAGAGCATCTAAATGTCACCTGTTTTTAACATAATCAAGTGATAAAGGGCATTCTGATCTCAAGTACACCATTATAAATCCAGACCAATCTATTCGGAGTCAATTTGTTGTTATTCCAAATCGACGGTGGTACAAATGAGATCAGAATCCAGCCTGAATTACCTGGAAAAAAAAAAGAGCAGAGGGAATTATATCAAGGACAAAAACAGCATCTCCCCATTTTCTGAATGTGGAGGTTACTCCAGGATCCACCCTCACTTCCCAGCCTCTTCACTTTGCTTCACTGACCCATAAAACCCTGATGTTATGGTGGCCTCCCTTCCTGAAAACAAGTAAAACCCACACTTGGATCTTGACAGTTATTCGAGTCTGAATGAAATGCTCCCTCAGCCTGAACAGGTTCGTGTCCAAGGCAGAAGAAGTTTAGTGGTGGTGGAAGAAACTAATTTGGGCAAACCGCTGAAGGTTCAAAGCTTGGATAGAGCATCCAAATTTTTAGATACTTAAGTGTGAATTGAAACTGAACCTCAGAACCGCTTGAGTCTGCAAAACTGGGGTGGAAATCCCAAGAGAAGAATCTTGTGGGATTTCCAGCACTTCCACTTCAGATCCTGCTGGGAATACTGGTGGTATTATGGCATTTCTAGTTTTGATCCCTTCTGAAACCCAGGAAAAACATGTGAAAATGGAAAAAAGCCCAAAACACATATGCAAAGATCCCAGAATGATTTTAAAAAAAGATTAATTTGGAGTTAGGTTCTAAACAGGGGTAAAGATTTGAGAGAAGGTACGGGTGGCTCTTATATTTTTAAGAACCAATCATCCAGCCTACAATGTCTCTGCACCAATCCGTGCCAATGTTCACCTTATGGATGCCATCTCCGGTTCCACTGTAAACGGGACTGTGTTGTGCTTTGATGCCTTGGCTCTATACCCCTCTTTCCCATAACACTCCCCATGCTCTGAAAAACCTGTCCAAGCGCTCAACTGGATGGTGGACGTGCCACTCATTGGTTAATTATAAACAGAAATGTCTGTTCCGCAGGTGCACTAGTCCACGGGCACAATAGTCCCGAATGAGGTCATTGTATCTTCTGACTGGCTGAAATACAGATTAGGGTCAGGAAACATGCACCTTCATTCTGTCCCTGTGTAGCTCTCTATTCCCTTTGTTTTCATGCCAACACGGAGGTATAACGCATATGGAAGCAGACAGAGTCCAAGTGCACATGGAATAGCTGCCTGCAAATGTATTTTAAAAACTTATTTATGTCTAAAATAGTAAACAAATGGCATCGATCTGAAAAGGAATATACTGATGAAATTCCTCCCAACGGGATCACCGTGTGTTCACTATTCTGGACAATCAAGGATGATATTTGATAAGCAGTTTAAAAGCCAACCATCGGTGTCCATTTGGACTTTTTTCTCTCCTATGTATTGTTTGCACAAACAGCGCCAGTTTGGTACTAGCTCATTGGGCCCAAATCCCACTCTCAGTTACGCAAATGACGCCCCATTAAGTTTGGTGGGGCTGCGTGGGGGCGACCTAGGATAGGATTGTTCACAAAAGGTAATAGAAGACTTTCTGCTCGGTTCCTAGATCCTGAGAGGAATCATAAAGTACGGAGCTTGATTCCCAGCTGGTGTAATTCAGCATAGCTCCACTGACATCAGTGGTGTTACGCCAGTTGAGGATCTGGCTGCTTATTAAGATCTGAGCTCCGTTCTGGTGCTCCAAACCTTGACCTACAGGGGAGAGATGACATTTTGTTCCACAGTTTTTGCCCAGCTGTTGCAGAAAAAAGAGCACCTATGAGTTGGTGTCTCAACCATAAGCTAAACGGGCCTGATACCAGGCAGGGCAGGCACACCTGTATCTGCAATGCTACAAGCCGGACAACAGCTGTGCTGAAGGGCAGAGGTGGCGAGAGATAAGGGCTGAGATGAAGAAGGGGTAATCCATCAGCAACACTGGAGGGTCCTACTACTCCCATCACCTGCAATACAAACAGAGCACATCACCAGCACTGACTCCTGCAATTCCACCCATGCCATACCCTCCAACATTTGTGAAAGAGAAACAGGTACACTTCAGACGGTGCGAGACTGGGGTGCTTGGGGAGCAGGAGTGCCCCTGAATGCCTCGCGGCAGCTGGGGCCACAAAGGAGAAGGGATGGTTCTAGCAGGGAAAGGGTGGAGAGGGTAGGGAACCTCTACAGGGGAAGCCAGAGGAGGTGGACAGAGTGCACAGGGAAACCGGTACATTTCATGAATGTACCCAGTACCAGCCCTGAGTAACCAGCACTGGACTAGTAGAATAGGTAGAGTTGGAGGATATGCCATGTAGCTACTGTATTCCATGGAAAAATGTAATACAAGCAGGAAGTTTGCAATTAACTTGTAATCCTTTTCCTTCCCTTGCTGATCTCTTGGAAGAATAATGTCCTGAGGCTGATCCAGTATTAGCCAGATCCAGGCCAAGTTTTGTACAATGTTCAGACTCTCCGTAAGCACAATGTATTATTGGGGACTCTATTTTGTAAAATTAACCTCTGAATCCAAATGACAAATTTAGGCTTAAATTCAGAGGTGAAAACCCCCTATTCTTTTCATTTAAAGATTTTCCCCATGTTCCTGGATACCATTGGGGGGGGAGAGGGGGGCGTTTGCTGCTATTGGTGCAACACTGAGTAGTGTAAAGGCTCAAATTTTCAAAGCTGGCCCCAGACAAAAGGTCTCCAAATAGCCATTGAGCAAACACGGCTGCCACAACAACAAAGGAGCCACTAGAACTCCGGCCATTATTGGGGCTCCCCACCGCACACCCACCTCCCCCTTGCGTTGTATGTAAACGCTATGTGGATCCTGAATGAAGATAAAGCTGTGGATGAATGCCAACAGGGCCAAGTTAGAAATGTGCTTTTATTTTGTTTTTAAGCTCTTCGGCACAATCATCAACTTCATCAGTTTTTCCAAAGCAAAAAAAAAAAAAAGGCCACACATATTTTCATTCTAGAACTCAAAGTCAAATATTTTTAACCCAAATGAAACTAAAAGTGCTACCATATCCATTTCCCCCAATATTGGTATTTCTTCCAACTCAGACTGAAACATCCCCCGCTGGTGTAAACAGTCATAGCTCCATTGACTTGATACTTCCTAGGTATCATGATCTTAGAAGCAATATTACATGTAATTATTGCTTATCACTATCAAATGGTCAGACAGGCTCCAAGAGTTCTGTGCATACCATCTTTCTAGTCATGAAAACCACAAGAGCTGTCTGTGCTCAAGTATAAAACACACCAACATTATTGTGTATTGATTAAGGATGAGAACTGAACATTGTACGACAAAAGCCTGCACTAGATCAAACCAGGGACATTACAAATGGCAGAGTGAATCCACTCATGTAACCCTCTAACTAGCCACTCAATGCCCTTTTACAGAGCAGTAAAAAGTTTCCTTCCTGGCTATAAACTGAAACTGCCCCTAGCCCCACCCGCCCATTGCTACCAGGTGTGTGCAGTCTCCACCACCCCACTCTCCAACTTGCAGCCCTCAACTCTCAGCGCAACATGCAGAGCTGGATTTTCAAAGTGGTGCATGGGAAGTAACACAAATAAATCACTTGACCCTGGGGATTGGTCCCTGTGTCTTCCCAGGCACCACTTTAAAAATGCACCTCACTATCTCTAGCGTCACCTGGGAAGTCTGCTTGCACAGGTGGATAGATGACAGGAAAAGGGATCAACTTTAACCTTCAGTCCAGAAAAGTCAACAGCAGAATGAAGCTTAGCAAAGGTTTATAATATTGCCACTTGGCTACTCACCAGATTGACACAGACATTGATCAGTGACCTAAGGTGAGGCAGGAAGGATATGATTGGCTGCCTCTGAAGTGTCAAACAAACCCCTTCAATCAAATTGCTGGCAGGCTCCCACTCAACCTGTCGCCTGGAATACAATAGTAGGTGCCGTTAGCTGGTTGGCTCCCCCACCAGACACTCCGAAACAAGATGACTGATACACGGTGACTCCAACAAGGAACGTTTAAGACAGCAATGACATCCATGATGGCAACAAGGTGCATTCCAGGGGCAAGAGTTTTACCCACGTTGTTCAGAGAGCACAGAACACATTGGGAGTTAGAGATGAGACTGGGAAGGTAGCAGAAGCATTCCTGCCCCGCTGGATTAGTGACACAAAAACCGTCACAACAAAAACAGAGAGAGAGAGAGAGAGAAAGAGAGAGGATGAATGGATTGGGATTCAATCCCTAACTTTTCCCCTTTGCAAGCGAGCCTGCGGGTGCAAACTGGGACATCCACGAGACAGCCAGCTCAGATGAACTTGTCTGATGACCGCTGCTTGTTTTACATTTAGGAAAGCAGTGCTGCCATGGCTGAGGCAGTCCTAGTGACGGACATAGTCATTCCACTCGGGCTTGTGAAATCCCTGTTGATTTAATGTAGACTTCACCACAAAACCTCGAGTGGAACAAACTCCAGCATTTAGGAATAGCTCCTCCCCCACTATCGCACAGCCTAGTCTGCTACATTGTGGGGACTCCCACTTAGCCTAAGCCCAGGGCACAGACAGACGCAGCACTACAGACTTCACCTTCTGCATTCCCCCACGGCAGGACAGACAGCTTACTGCCTCCCAGAACCAATAACCTGCCCTGACTACATCCCCTAACAATTGCTTTTTCCTTTATAGTGATTTTAGAGTCTGTAAAAGGAGCCAGATTGAGAGCCCTGGAGACAAAAGATCTCTTTTACCAGTTACAACCCAGGCAGCATCAATGTGCTTCCCAGGCCCCTGATCCTCAGGGGCTGTCTCTTTGGATGGGAGCACACCTCCCAAGTCTGTGCAGCACGGTGGGTAATCTGGCTGCTGGGGGCAAGGATGAGGCAGACACTGCATTACTAGAGGATGTGGTACTGTATCAAATTTCCAGTCAGATTCCATGGTAGGCTCCCTCGCCCAGGGAGTACCAGCTATGCAGTATGTAAGCCAGATACTGCACCACAGATATATACCTGGGCACAGGTAGGTCAATCCCTGTCAGGATTTCCCCAAACAGGAACGCCCACAAATAGTGAACCGGTGCTGCGACGCTTATACCATCCAGATCAGACTCCCACTTTTGAGCTGGACATCTATAGTAAGCAGTTCAAAACCTACAGATGGGTCCAGGGAGTCCCAGTGGGTCAAATGGCCTGCTGCTCTAAGCAGCAGCACGGAACTGGACCAGTGCTTGCAGCCCCCCACACCATTTAATAGGTTGATTGGCCAAACTATGAGAGAGCTGGTGGGTGCATTTGGGTCAGCTAGTAGAAGGAAGGCGAGTGACCCAGCAGCTCCTCCTGTGCCCGTGCCTGTCAGAAGGAGCAATTCTAGTCAGGTGGTTTTCTGGAGGTGCAGGTGGAGTTACTGGGAGGCTATGACAGGGATTCCAGCTGCTCAGCAACCTGTGAACAGGTTACAAAGAGAGGGGGGCTTGGGGGAATTTGTTTTAAAAACCCTGGGCTGCTTTTTTGGACCCAAGATGAAGAAGGGAAGGTAGAAAAGACAGCAAGATAATGGCAAAAAACAGCACTGGCAAGATGAGGCGGCATTAAAAGTGGGCCCCAATTCCCTACAAGGGCAGGTTTTTTTTAAAAAGTTTTCTTTTAATGAAGGGGAATGCAGTAGGAAGGCGGGAGAAGAGGGGCAGGGAGAAAGATCATATCTCCCCATCTCGCTTGGTGCCTACGGCACCTCTCATGATCAGAATTTCAGATGTTCTGTGGTGGGATGGATGGTATTTAAGAGAGAGGAGTTCCGTCTCCATACCCTTCCATCCTTGGCCTCTCAGCTAACATTGCTAACAAGGTCACCAATTCAAGGAAACGGTCATGGTGTTTGTCCAGAAGGGACCGGACCGAGACCACCAACGCCTTCGACACAGGCCACCAAAAGGCCATCAGATGGGGATTTTTATGCTACTAACCTGGACTGGAGTCACATCAGTGAGGTTGAAAGGCCCCATGTTCAATTATCATTCCCTGGAGCCTCCCACATTGCTTCTTGTGATGCTGCTTTCACCATTCACCAGCTAGATGAGATTGCTACACTCATGTCTTCTATTGCCAGGTGCATTTGAATAGTACTACAGTCCCAGACTATTGTTATCATTTGTACAGAGCCTTAAAGGATTGATATAGTAATCACAGACTTTAAAAATACTCTTCCCATAATTTAAATTTATGTCTTTTAAAACAGCAAACATAAAAGACACAGAGAGATAATGAGAATCTTTATAGCCTGAAGTCTTATTTTGGGAGAGAGGGAAAGTGTTAGATTTCCATGATTTCTTATGGTCACCCTCAGTAAAATATGCATTTCCTCTATTGCTGCCCGGAAGCCGGCACCAAGAAAAATGGCGACATACATATACACCAACAGGAGAAATGCGTCTTTGTTTTGTTTTGCTGTAAAAGTCAGTGCAGCATGACACTGTCAATAAAATGACATACCCTTACTTCAAGGCTTGCAACATCAGAAACGGACCCAAAGGTTTCCGTTACACCTGCTCACCTCAAAGTAGGCATCTTGTGAATTTTATTGAACATACGATCCAATCGCTTTAAGATGAGGATAAGGGCAGGTCTCACGGCCTCGGCTGTCCAGTCGGTGATGGGCAGCATCTCCATGATGTAGCGCCGGAGCCCGCGGCTTTCCATCGTCTGGGTGTCATAAGGTGCCAGCTTCAGAAGGGAATGTGCAATTTCTGCCAACCTAAAATTATGGCTTGTTAAGAGGGAAATCTGATACTCTGCAATGTGAGCTTCTCCACACAGAGCCATGCCAACCGCCTGGTGGAGGTATCACCAATCTCTTTTAACAGAAGGATATTTGAGGTAAGAGCACAGCAATTTAAACTCTTAGGTCAAATGATCACACATTCCTGGCCCCTTAAGAAGCTTCTTGTGGAACCAATATTTATGCATGTTCGTGTGTGGTATATAAGGAATACATCATCATGTGTATGTTTATGTGGATAGTGGATTGGTAAATTGCACCAAAAGGAACATAAAGAAAAGCTAGTTCATGTTATTAAAACAGTGGCATCATAGTATCTGTGTTCAGTGGATAATAATATATAATATGGGCAATCCTATTGAAGGGTCTCTGCTAGCATGCTGCAATCACCTGTAATGTGTCAGTGAAGCTGGAGTGGTTTGTCTTTTTGTAATGTTACCAGATCAATATAGGGGGATGACTGTGTGTATTTTTGTGCAATTTAAATGCACTTAACTTAATATGGTTCACAGATCCATGTAATCTGTGTTGTTTAGGATTATTTCTCCCAGCATGCTTCATTTTGCTTCTCCCACTAGCTTCATTTATTACTTTTTTGGCTCTTTCTGACTCTCCCAGATAGCGATGCTTATGGGGTTTTTAGCATCCCCCATCGGCGCCCATGGCAGCATTTACCTCATGCTTGGAATATGAAAAGCAGTTAAACATACTTGAAGACTTGCTGTAATTTTTTTTTGATGTGCTGAAATTGACACATTACCACAAAATGTTTCAATGTTGACAAAACTAAATTGTCCAAAAGAAAACTGTTCTGTTGAAAACTGCTCAACTAGCTCTAGTAACAGCCTTGGAAAGGTGGGTCTTGGGGACCAGTGCTGTGTATTGGAAGAGTATTTCCTCTTAGCTCTACACAGCAGGCCACTAAGGGAAAGATGGGGGAAAGGCTTAGGAAAAAGTCTGAAGAAAAAACAGCCATAAAACATGCACAAAATATTGTTTGAGGAGAAAGAAATTATAACCTGAGGCTTCAGGTGCTTTTCCAGCTCTGTCTCAGGCTGAAAGGGGGAGGGATAGCTCAGTGGTTTGAGTATTGGCCTGCTAAACCCAGGGTTGAGCGTTCAATCCTTGAGGGGGCCACTTAGGGATCTGGGGCAAAATCAGTACTTGGTCCTGCTAGTGAAGGCAGGGGGCTGGACTTGATGACCTTTCAAGGTCCCTTCCAGTTCTAGGAGATAGGATATCTCCATTAATTTATTAATGTGGTATGCAATGGCTGAAGGATACTAAAGGAGAGATACAGCTCCTAGCAGGAGGCCATAACCCAGATAGTGCAGGGAATGCACTGTTTGAAATCTTGTTGATATGTAGTGCTGTGAGGCTGTGCCAAAATGCCACAGCTCCTTAACTCTGTGAGATCCACCTTCTGGGAGCACTGTCATTCCTGAATGAATTTAATTTATGGTAACAGATAAACAGCTCAGCACTATTCTATGTATTTTCTGTATAGGTAGGGGTTATTTTATGTTCATTTATAATATTATTAACAATGTGGTAATAGGGAGTTGAAAAAGCCACATGATCTTCTTTTAGCTGCACATTAACAAAAATCTTTTTTCCCCCAGTCATATATTGTTTTGGCAAAGGTGATCAGGAGTTTAGATCTACACAGAGAATCCTAATGGCTATCAGCTTTTGTGGCTGAGTTTCTTACTTTGGAGTCAACAATGGCACCTGAAAAAAATCCAAACACATTCCCTTTGCTGTTTAGACACCCTAAGCTTGGATCTGATTTTAATGCAAATTGCTTAGGCAAAATAGTCACCCACTGTATCTTGTTATATGTGACTATGATCTGTTTTATCTGACAGCTTTAAATTCCAAAGACAGTCTATAGCGTACAAGAGATTTTTTTACAATCTTTTTGTAGCTGTGATTTGTTCTTTGAATCTGAGACTGGATTTTCCCATCTCTTCCTCAGAAAAAGTCCACTAAAGCTCCAGGGGCCCTTACAGCTCTCAAAGAGGAACCCTCAAAATTTCCACTATAAATTCTTTGGAGAAAAAGACGGCTCACCATTTGATTTCATGCTAACTATGGATGAGACCATATTTGTTTCAATCCCAGCAAGTCAGTCATTTCTAGCACTGAAACTGAACCAGCAATTTTCTGGAGCAGTAGAGGAGTCACATTACTTATAGCTAACTTACACTGTGACTTCAGTGATTCAGACCCTCAGCTCCATTATGATAACTTCTGATCTCTTAAGGACTTCCACCTTGGAAAACAGGCAGAAATGTCCATGAGCAGCTTTACCACCTACTCCCCTACTTCCTGATTCATTATAATCTTTCAACAAAATTCACTGATGACACTATTAAGTCATCTGATGAACGATACATAGACGGGCTTAGTTCAGTGACTCCAACACATACAAACTCATGAAAATAAAGTTTCCATATTAGTATAAAACAGAAAATAGTTCCAGCCTGTGCAAATTGAGACCCCCTTATACTCTGTGCAATGACAAAAGAAGGATCTCAATGTAATATGGAAGATCCACACCCCTCACTTAATGTTATGCTATGAGATAAATCCTTGCATTGGATGTACATTCCTGAGGCTCACTGAAGTCAATAAGAAATATTTGGAGAATTTGTACTGCAACAAAATGGGGCAGTACAAATAATTATTCCTTCCTATTTTTGATATTCTCTAGCACTTACTTTCCAGAGGAAAATATATTACAATGATCTACACACTGCCAGACCACACACGTCCACCTGTATTTAAATCAGTTTATGTTCCGGTCATGCACCACACAAGAATTTCATGCATCTACTATAATAAGGAAGTCCTGTGTTGAAGAGTTAACCACTAACCACTAAATACGACTCTCTTTACTGTACGTAAAAAGGCATTCTGTTTGGATCATACATGAAAAATGGAGGTGAAATTGCAGGAATTTGCTAAACAAAATCTAAATTAATATTACACAAAAATATGTTTCCTGTGGAGCTGATTTTCATCCAAAGACCTCTACCTATGAAAGAAGCTGTCTGACAAATTCTTTGGGCGAGGTTCTGCACTCCACTACAGCTCCTTTGAATTTCTCCAGTGGTGCAAATCACCCATAAAAACCACAGATCAGCCTTCTGAGGATTCCCTTTGTGTAAGGGGAATCTCTGGGTGGCACAGAGCTGGCCTGGTGGGTCTACACCATCCCCTATACCCCAGCCTCCAGCGTAAGGGTGAAAGGGTATCTGATTGGGGCCTGGATATAACTGGCTGCCAGAATGGCCCTTTGGGGCCGTGGGCAGCCTGATATAATTCAGAGCTGTCGAAGGGATGCTCTACTTTACTCTGGAGATCAAGCCAGCCCCAGGAATGGGGGAGCAGAAGATTGGTTTAAAACCATCTTTGCTCCTTCCCAGTGAATCTGGCCTATCAGTGTTTAGTTGTCTTTAGTTCAAGCAACAATCCTGAAGCTTCCAATGATATCCTCTGAAAGCATTCATATACCCACAAGTTATGGTGAGAGCTACATTAAAACTGCCCCATATTAGTCCTGGTTTTCATTGTATAACAGGATACAGTACACACAATTACATAAGAACACAAGAACGACCACACTGGGTCAGACCAAAGGTCCATCTAGCCCAGTATCCTGTCGTCCGACAGTGGCCAATGCCAGGTTCCCCAGAGGGAATGAACAGAACAGGTAATCAAGTGATCCATACCCTGTTGTCCATTCCCAGCTTCTTGAAAACAGAGGCTAGGGACACCATCCCTGCCCATCCTGGCTAATAGCCATTGATGGACCTATCCTCCATGAACTTATCTAGTTCTTTTTTGAACCCTGTTATAGATTGGCCTTCACAATATCCTCTGGCAAGGAGTTCCACAGGTTGACTGTGTGTTGTGTGAAAAAATACTTCCTTTTGTTTGTTTTAAACCTGCTACCTATTAATTTCATTTGGTGACCCTTAATTCTTGTGTTATGAGAAGTAGTAAGTAACACTTCCTTATTTACTTTCTCCGCACCAGTCATGATTTTATAGACCTCGATCATATCTCCCCTTAGTTGTCTCTTTTCCAAGCTGAAAAGTCCCAGTCTTATTAACCTCTCCTCATATGGCAGCCGTTCCATACCCCTAATCATTTTTGTTGCCCTTTTCTGAACCTTTTCCAATTCAAATATATCTTTTTTGAGATGGGGCGACCAAATCTGCACGCAGTATTCAAGATGGGGGCGTACCATGGATTTATATAGGGGCAATATGATATTTTACTACCAGGGATCACTCAGAAAATACCTATGCCATCAGAACACACCCGCAGCGCAGGTAGAACCAACAATACCCAATAGGATGTCATTTCACCTGCAGGTGATTTTTTGTTATTATATCAAATATTATACATGCCCCACCCATGTGGAAAAATAATGATCAAGCAAGCACATGCATGTTTTAGTGACTCTCGAGACAACTGCCAACTTCAGCAAAATACTTGACAGTGTGAACTGCTGCCACTGGTTGTGAGTGTATGAAATCTCCAGGGAATGCAAAGGGAATCAGACACAATCTAGGGAACACCGAATACAGTTTCTGCAAGACTCTACCAGCGTGATAAGAGTAATTGTTAAACAAGGAAGGAGATTGGGCTTCTTAGAACAACAACAACAAAAAAGAAAGTGATTACTTTTGGTTTTATGAAAAATTAGAGTCAGGGAATGAAAATGGCAAATCCCTGAGATGAACCCACTTCCCTATATGTCTGTGTTCAGAATGCTCCTCCCTCTGCATTCATAACTCTAGCACACACTTTCCACTCCTTAGGGTACTAGAACTTGCTGTCTTTCCCCATCCTCTCCTCCTCATGTTTCATCTCCCTTTTCGTGGAACTGAAGCAAGTTGACAGATATCCTGATTGGAAGCCTACTGGAATAGCCCGTTCCCAAGGCTGAGCGATGTAGATTGCTCAGTCAGACTTGCCCTTGGAATTGAATACAGCATCCTGTATACAGAGCGTGCATTTCTTCACCGTTATACAGACAAGCACACATAGATTTGTACAGCGAGTGGAGTACCTCATGTGAGACTTAACATCCAGCAGCTCCAGGGAAGTCACCCTGGGCTCTCCAGCCAGGTTCTGCAATATCTTCAGCCTAGGGCCACAGTGCTTATAGAACTCAGTGCAGATATTCAGTAGGGACTCCCTGGGCCTCCTGAACTCCTCCCTAGCAATTCGCTCGTCCAGCTCCTCCCGGGGGAGACCCTGGCCTTCCTCCAGCAAGTGAAGGTTTTCCCTGGGGATTAAAAAAAGTGAGGGTGTATGATGTATAGCTGGAAGGTGACACAAACAGTTTGGTAAATGAGGAGATTGTAATGAACCCCTCTTCCATAACAGGTAGGGCTGTACTTCGGTAGGTAATCACTGCTCTGCAAAAGCCACTTCCCCTGCGATGGAAAAGGAAGACAAAGCAGCTGGCATTTGTAGTAAGGAGAGAGAGAGAGAGAAAGCAGGGGGGAGAGAGAGAGAGAGCGAGCGTTTGTTACCTCCAGGACCCTCCTGAGAATTAGCTTTGTTTAAATGAAATACCTTCTGCTGGTTTCCCCTGAAACAGCATCCCTTGTCTCAATTACTGTAAGTGGAACCCGATGAACTAGGAATCCATCTCGGAGGAGTTCATCACAAGATGCCAGGGAAAAGGGGTGTAGGTCTTACTGTACCTGATAAAGTGCAGTTTGGCTCCTTGATCCGGGTACCTGGGAAGTTGAAATTGCAGACACTGTGATTCCAAATAGGAATTCAGGAACATCAAAATTGCCATATTGGTTCAGATCCTCTGTCTCACAGTGTCCAGTATCAGATACTTCAGAGGAAGGTGCAAGAAACCCCACTGTATGCAGATGAGAGCTAGGCTGCTCCCCAGAAAAATCTCATCCTAACCCATAATAATTAGAGATTGGTTTAAACCCTCTTCTTCATCTCCTTTGGAGGGTAAATTATCCCAGTCTTTTCAATCTATCTTCATATGAGGGCTGTTCCATTCCCCTAATCATTCTCATTGCCTGCCTCTGATCCTCTCTGGTTCTGTCATAGCCTTTTGACATATGGTGACCAGAACTACAAACAGTATTCCAGGTGAGGCATATCCTTGTTTTATACAATGGCATTATCATATTTCCCGTATTTGTCTACCTCCTAACATTTTATTTTGTGAGAACAGATCTCAACTAATGGAGAAACTCTTCAAACGTGAGTTGGGTTTTTGTTTTGTTTTGTTGTTGTTTTTTGCTTTTGACTCCCAGGAAGAATAGCTTGGAAGCTGGAACAGTGATCAAGTCTTGTATCACTAGACTCCTGCTGTCGCTACTGAGTTTCTATTACGAGGAGAACACCACAGAGGAAACAAATTTGAAACATGGAGCTTTAGAAAAAAATATTTTGAATTGCTTTTAGAATACGGAAAATTCTCTATCAGAAAAGTCCGGAGATTTGAGCCAAGAAGATTTTCCAACCACACAATATCAGAGTCTCTAGACAGGAAATTTAACAACCTGTCAGGATACAGTTTTACTGTAATTGTAGTCCAATTTTTGTAGACCAATAAAATGAGCATTGGCTAAGATTTTTACTACCTTTGTATCCTACTGCAATCAGTGGATGGGTGCCCCAATCCCACGAATTAATGCACTGATTCCAGTGACTGGACTAGATTTGTGCCCTAAACATATACATGTTGTCACACTGTGGTATGGTGGAGTAGCATGGAGAACTGGGGTTGTAGACTAGCTAGTTCAATGTGGGGAGAAGAGATAGGGACCTATCTAGATTGTCTTCAGAAAATGGTTCTCTTTATTTATATGCAGCCCATGGGGCTAGTCTGGATCATCCATTGCACATACTGTACATACAAACACAACATTTGCCATCTAAACCACACAGATACCGCAAGGGAAATAAAATTCAGAACAGAACCTTTTGCTACAAAAACACTAGCTTCTACTGCTTGCACTAAAGGAGCATTTTCCTTAGCTGTTGGTAATACCCGGACTTGTAACTTCTTTGTAGGCTAGCAACATGACAACATAGAATCTGATCACAGAAACGTGTAACTTATCCAACAGAGGGCAGTGCTGCCTACGTTAGCCAGCCCCGCACTCCACACAGATTCATAAAATCCAATTATCTGTAACAGCTTTTGTGCCTCTTACTGGCACCTTCTCTACAATGTAATATCTGGCGGTTTTGTGCTCACAGCCGCCTAATGTGAACTGCCTTGCCACGAGTGATAGAGCAGTGTAATGGGTTTCTGGCGACACCTCCACTAGGTTTTAGTTAAACAACCCTTCAGACTTTCCTTTCCTTATTTCCTTCCTGTTGTTTTTAAACAAAGTAGGGAAAAAACAACACATCAATATCTGCTCTCTCCTGCATTCTGTGCCACTCTCTCCCTTGCTGTCTCTGCCTAGTGGCAAAGGGAACCAGATAAAGGCAACTGCAAGAAGATGATCATAAAGGAAATGCAGCAAGTAAACTAGTGAAAAGGCAAATCCCCATTCATTTCAATTGGGAATGCAGTACTGAGCTCTACCACGGGGAGACACTGTTTGTAGTAACAAGGAAGGAACGAATGCACACATTTGTGGCTGTTATTGAAATGGGAGCTGTCCAACTGTCAGTTTGTCACTGGACTCAGACGGAAGCAAAAAAAAGGGACATTTTTAATCTGGTTAATAAAATCTCTGGTCGGCCAAGGGGAACAAAGGAGAATGAATCTAGAGTAAGCTTCTCCCTGTTTGGTATCCCATTCTCTGGTTCAGTCACATTGTCCTAAAATGAGAATCCAGGATTGGGGTGTTGCTTACTTCATGGTTCGTTTTGGGGTTTTGTTTTCTCTTCAGGCCTTGTCATCCTTAGTGACTGATTGCTCTCTCCTACACATAGTGCCTTCAGAACCGTTCCCAGAACACAGGACGGACTCTGCACTTCAAAACTCCAACTGAGGCTAGTGGGAGCAATGGATTGAAAAGAAAACTGATGGAATTACCTAGTATTCACCCCAGCTGACATGGTATGGTTGGCTGTTGTGGCTCCTTTATGGCCTTGGTCACACCTGCTCATTTGAGGGGCAGTCATGGGCCTGTACAGAAAAAAATCAATAGCATATTGAAGACAATCTCTCAGAACCAGATTGGCTCTTCAGCCATGACCTGGTAAAACACAGTGCTAATTTTACCGGGGGTGAGCGCGGTCATTATACACTAGCATGCTATGTATGCATCACAGCTTCACCGTACATAGCTCCCTGGACCCATGTTATCCAGCGAGTTACAAAGTACAGTCTGTAGTCTGACTGCCACAGGAGTTACCTGGTGAGAACTTCCACGCTATACAAGAGGGCCTGCAAGGAAGTGGCAAGAGCAGCAGTAGCAGCAATCTCCTCGCGAGCAGCTTGCACCGTCTCCACTTGTGAGGTCTGCCTCTTCAGTTTCTGCAGGTAACAGGGAACCAGTGCTTCCAGGACCATCAGCATCTGGAGGCTGGAACAATCGAAACCACTCAACCTAGCTAGAGAGGAGTGTGCTGCAGAGTGAAATTCACTTCAGGCAGAGGTCTGAGAGTCCAAAGGCAACCCAAGGGCCACTGGATCTCATCTCAGGCTGTGATTTCACGATATCTCACTAGCTAAACAGGGTTGGGCCTGAGAAGTACTTGGATGGGAGACCCCGCTGAAGGAAATCCAGGTGGTGCAGGAAATGAATATAATACAATTACTTTGTATCAAGACAGCACCTTTAGTCTGAGGATCTCATAGCCATTTACAAAGGTGGTTGAGTTATACCTGTTCAAATATAGGTCCATGCAATTGTGTAATGCCCTAATTTGCATATCTGGTTCATATGCATTCTTTCATTCCAACACATTCATTTTCCCTCCCAAAGATTCCTTTTCTCTCAGGTTCCCCTCCATACCTGCCTCCCTCTGTTTCCACAATTCTCCTCCCCTCTGTGTTTGTCTGCTTCTTCTCTCTGGCTCTCTGCTCCTTCCCTCACGTTCCCCTCCATGTGCTCCAAGAGCACAGAGATCCTAAACCAGACAGTGGTCCTCAACTTTCCCATGGCTATAGACCGATGGTTAGAGTGACTGCCTTTCTAGTGCTGCTCTGTCCATCACGCTGCCCGAGGCTCTAGCCATATGGCTGTTGGCAGCTTGGGAGCTGTACTCTACGAAAGGCGCCTATGGATTGAGAGCTCCTCGGGGTCTCTATGATTTAGCGTCCCAAAGCAGACATCCAGGACCCTAACCACAAAACATCTTCCCCATACAGACGCCCTCCTTAACCAATGAAAGTGGTTAGACAGCAGCAGATGCTTGAGGGCTTGGGTGTGTTCCAGGCGCCCGGGATGACTGAACACAGCTGAGTTTCCTATCATCATGCCTATGTTACTGATGGTAAAGCGAGGCATAGAAAGGCTAGGTGACCTGCCCAAGATCACACATCATGTCGGTGGCAGTCAGGGACAACCGAGGTCTCCTGACTCCCACTCCCAAATCATTTCTGTACCAATGCCCCAGCAAGGTGTTAGGGGAGGGACAGTGCTTGCTGCTGGAGGTGCTTTCTTTCAAATGAGATACGAAAACAAGGTCTTGCCTGCTTGTATTTATTAAAGCTTTCTTGCAAGAATAGGGCTATAATGATTTAACAGCCAGTTTTAATCTGGATAATTGCCAGAGCTGTGCTGATTACACACAGGTTTTATTTAAATTCCAAAACTTTTTACTAGAGAACATTACAAACACAGCACCTTTCACCAACTCTAAACTCATCTGTATTTTTTTTAAAGCGGAAGAAGATTGTGAACAGACAACACCTTCTTCTAAAAACCCAAAAGCAGCCATGCTTGGAATCCTCTTGCATAATCTTTACCTCCTCCACTTTTACTGAACTGTATTTTATCCCTCATGCGCCAAGCTATTCTTTTCCCTTTCCAAGCATGCATAAACTAAGACAGAAACCAAAGAGATGTTACCTTCTAAATGATTCAGGAGCATATGCCACCACAGTTACACACAGCTTGATGGCTTCACTGATAGAAAAGGTCAGATCCTCATTCCCATAGCAGAAATCTGAGGGGATGAGAATAACATAGGAAGTACTTATGAAAATTGTATAAATGGAAATGGAGGCAGGTGGAATTCACTCAAACGGCGAGCATAAGGCCTACACATCACTTAGGCCCTATTTTGAATTTCACCCACTGTCAACATACTCTGAGTTGCACATGAAAATAAAGGTTTTAATGACAAGTTTTGTTTCTCAGCTAATTGCCATTTTACTAAAAATTGACATCAAACGTGACACTGACCGCGTGGGATTTGTTTCACCCCCTGAAAATCAGGTCACTTTTATTTAGGTGCCTACATATGGATTTGCGGCCAACATTTTCAAAAGCAGCTAGCAATTGGTAGATAATTTTTTTCAAAAGCACTTAAGTCACATTTTCAAAAGTGACTCAAGCACTTAGGAGCTTGAATCTCATTGAAAGCCAATGACTTAGACTCCTAAGTGTTCAGGTCACTTTTGAAAATGTTATCATTCAGTGCGTCAATTTTTAGGTTCCCAACGTGAGATACTGCAAAGAGTCCAGATTTTCAGAATGTGGATGCTCAGCACTTTCTGAAATTCTCTTAGAATGTCCCAAGTTGGACACCCAAAAATAGAGGCAACCAAAATTACTGGTCACTATTGAATATTTGGGCCTTATGGGTCAGCATTTTCAAGAATTCAACTTTCATTAAGGCACCTATATGAAGGCCAGATTTTCACAAGTGCTCAAGTACCCTGGGACTCCCTTTATGGCACTTACGGGCAGATTTTCAAACAAGTTCAGCACACAATGCCCCCTTCTGAAAATCTGACCACTCATTTAGGTTTCTGAGCTCTTTTGAAAATCAAATTCCAGTTGTGGGTGTTGAGCAACTGAAAATCTGGTCAGAGGTGTCTGAATTGGGCAACTAAGTTTGAATTTTTTGCCTTATATTCTCACTTTAAACAATAAATCTGATTTTCAAAGGCTCCTAAGGGAATAAGGTGCCCAACTCCCTTAGGCACCTTTGAAAATCCAGCTAAGGAGAATTAAAGAGCTTTTCTGGTCTAAATTTCTTTTAAAACTTAACGAGTTGAGAGATGCTGTATTGTGCAATTTGCTCCTGAAAAAGCAAGACCATATCAGCACCCCTTAATTATTTCATATGATAATTAGTGGTTCTGCTGTACAATACTGCAAAATCCCAGAACATAACCAACCTTTCCTGTAAATCCGAGAGGGCTTCATGGTTCCTTGAACCCCACACTACTGGAATACCAGTAATGAACAGCTTGTGTATAAGGTGAATCTAACAGCCTGGAAACAGCTGAAAGGTCCATACAGTAGCAGCAAACATTATTTCTCCACAAACAGCAAAGCAGCTGCATTGCTAAATGTCGCATCCCATTGCTTCTACTGCTGAAGGAAGGGAGGATCCTTCATGTTTCTGAATAGCCCCAAGTATTGTCTTTAGAGATGGGCCAGAACCAAACCCCACGAGCAGAACACCAGAGAATTGCTGATTGGTGTCCATCACTTGCCAGTCATAGTCCATCCTGGGGAGCTGATGCCTTTGTTTCTTGCCAGCATGGAGCAGAGTAGGGGGCTGCATTGATTTTGTCTGCATGATGCAGCCTATTTGGATCTTTGTTCTTCACTCCGCATTGAGAACATTCAAAATGCCAGTGGCTGGTCTCAAACTTGCTCTCTCAGCACAACAGAAAATGTTTTTCAATTAAATAAATAACCCTTTATGGAACTACCTACTGGACGATGGGATAAACCTAACCCTCACGGTTGGGTAAAATGTAAGAAGCTGGTACTGCTGCACTCAAAACCAAAAAGCCTAAAGCAAATGTTACTGGGTCAACATATTAGATACTAAATACATAATCATGTATCTTGAATACAGGGGATAACAAAAGGAAGATTTGCTATTACCTAATGATTTGAGAGGCTTTTCTGCTTTCACCAGCTCTAGAATGTCCAAAATGTCAGGTGTATCTCCCTCTAGGGACTGCAGCAGGTCAAACAGGCACTGAGCTGACACTCCTTTGCTGGGTCCATTGTTTGTAGCATCCTGTTTAAATGACACCCATTTATTATTGATTTTTTTATTATTTTATTTGCATCCCACGTGTCTTCATTTGCAGACAGAAACAGTTCAGTTTTAATCACGAGTTCATAGAGTTTACAAGTTTAGTTCAGGAGAGTAATCATATAAAACAATACGTGCGCTGTTTGACTCTGCAAACAAAGGCCAGAGCAGTAACATGGTCTGGAAATTGTATAGCTTTACTTCCAAAGGGTTCATTCAAGTGCTGTCCTCTGAAGTAATGGCACTGTTTCACAGATACTCAAGGTCCCTAACTCCCTCTGGACCTTTATATTCACAATCAATCATAGAATCATAGGATTGAAAGGGACTTTGATGAGTTATCTAGTCCACTCTCATACACCGAGGCAGGACTAAATATTATCTAGACCATCTCTGACAGGTGTTTGTCTAACCTGTTATTAAAAAACCTCCAATGACAGAGATTCCACAACCGCCGTAGGTGACTTGTTCCAGTACTTAACTGCCCTTACAGTTAGGAAGTTTTTCATAATGTCTAACCTAAATCTCCCTTGCTGTAATTTAAGCTCATTGTTTCTTTTTCAACATAAGATTATAGAAGTGATGGTCACACTTTATATTAAGGTTCCATTTATAAATAGCTTATAAAAGGTTAATAAACGGTTAATCAATTGCTAGAGTCCAACTGGTGAATAGGTTGCTTATAACCATATATCATGTCTGTTTCATGCTTACAACAGCTATTAATCATTTATTAACGCTTTATAAACCATTTAAAATAGGAATTTAATATAAAGTATGACTGAATTTACCATACTGGATCAGATCATTGGCCCTGCTGTCAACAATGCCCAAAGTCAGATGCTTCAGAAGGTGAAATAAAAAATAATGCACCTAGCCAATGCACAAAACTGTTGGTGGGGCAGAATAAGGGGAGCAGGAGAATTGATTATAATAACTACATAAGAACGGCCATACTGGGTTAGACCAATGATCCATCTAGCCCAATATCCTGTCTTCTGACAGTGGCCAATGCCAGGTGCCCCAGAGGGAATGAACAGAACAGGTAATCTTCAAGTGATCCATCCTCTGTCGTCCAGTCCCAGCATCTGGCAGTTACAGGCTTAGGGACACCCAAATCATGGGGTTGCATCCCTTACCATCCTGGCTAATAGCCATTGATGGACCCTTTGTAACTCTTCGCAGTCTGCTTTAGATTTAACTGTCTTGAGTAATTTTGTATCACCTGCAAACTTTGACACCCCATTGTTTACCCCTTTTTCCAGATCATTTATTAATATGTTGAACAGCACTGGTCCCAGTAGAGACCCCTGGGGGACACTGCTATTCACCTCTCTCCAGTCTGAAAATCGATCATTTATTCCTACCCTTTGTATCCTGCCTTTCAACCAGTTACTGATCCATGAGAGGACCTTTCCTCATCACATGCTTAGTTTGCGTAAGTGACAAGGTCCCTCACGAACGGCTAAGGTTTTCTGAAAGTCTAAGTACACTATATCCACTGGATAACCCTTATTCATGTTTATTGACACCCTCAAATAATTCTAGCAGACTGGAGAGGCATGATTTCCCTTTACAAAAGTGGTTCAGCTATAATCACCTCTTGGACCAGATCCTGTGCTCCAGTTAGGGCTAAATCAAGAATTGCCTCTCTCCTTGTGGGTTCCAGGACTAGTTGCCCAGAAGCAGTCCTTAATCGTGCCTAGAAACTTTATTTCTGCATCCTGTCCTGAAGTGACATGTACCTGGTCAATATGGGGATAGTTGAAATCCCCCATTATTATTATTATTACTGAGTTTTTTATTTGTATAGCCTCTCTAATCTCCCTAAGCATTTCACAATCACCATCACCATCCTGGTCAAGAGGTGGTAGTATATTCCTACTGCTATACCCTTATTATTCTAGCATGGAATTTCTATCCATAGAGATTCTATGGTACAATTTGATTCACTTAAGATTTTGACTATATTTGACTCTATGCTTTCTATCATATATGGTGCCACCCCTACACCAGCATGACCTATTCTGTCATTCCTATATATTTTATACCCTAGTATTACAGTGTCCCATTGATTGTCATTATTCCACAAAGTTTCTGTGATGCCTGTTATATAATTATCCTTAGTTAATACCAGGCACTCAAGTTCACTCATCTTAGTATTTAGACTTCTAGCACTTTTAAAATTTGTTACTTTTTAGTTGTCTGCCTTCAAGTGATGTAATTGAATGCGACTCTTTCATTTCACTGTTTCTCTTCAGTTCCTATCTGGGCTTTATCAACATCTATCCTCTCCTCTTTACTAGGATATAGAGCAGGGGTGGGCAACCTTTCAGAAGTGGTGTGCTGAGTCTTCATTTATTCACTCTAACTTAAGGTTTTGCGTGCCAGTCATACATTTTAATGTTTTTAGAAGGTCTCTTTCTATAAGTCTATAATATAGAACTAAACTATTGTTGTATGTAAAGTAAATAAGGTTATTAACATGTTAAGAAGCTTCATTTAAAATTAGATTAAAATGCAGAGCCCCCCGGACCAGTGGTCAGGACCCGGGCAGTGTGAGTGCCACTGAAAATCAGCTCGCGTGCCGCCTTTGGCACGCGTGCCGTAGGTTGCCTACCCCTGATATAGAGAATCCCCGCTAACAAAGCCTTCCCTATGGGATGTCTCTTCGAAACCGTGTGTTCCTCCACACTTGTTAGTTTCCCCCAGCCCTTAGTTTAAAAACTCCTCTATGCCCTTTTTAATTTTACATGCCAGCCGTCTGGTTCTCTTTTGGCTTAGGTGGAGCCCATCCTTCTTGTATAGGCTCCTCCTTTCCCAAAAGGTTCCTCAGTTCCTAATAAACCAAAAGCTTTCCTGCCTACACCATCCTCTCATCCACACATTGAAGCCCTGGAGTTCTGCCTGTCTAGCTGGCCCTGTGTATGGAAGTGGAAGCTCTTCAGAGAATGCTATCATGGAGGTTCTGGACTTTAATCTCTTACCTAGCAGCCTAAATTTGGCTTCTGGAACTTCTCTCCTACCTTTCCCTGCAGGTAATTCACTATGCAGTTCTCCCAGTCATTGCAAACCCAACTATCTATATTTCTAATGATCGAATCCCCCATTACTATTACCGGTCTCTTCCTAATGACTGGGCTTCTCTCCCTCAGAGGTATCCTCAGTGCAAGAGGATACCATGACATCATCTGGAAGGAGGGTTCCAACTATGGGATCATTTTCCTCTGCTCCAGTTGGATGTTTTCCTTCCCTGAGACTTCCATCCTCCTCAGTAGCACAGAGGCTGTCAGACTGGGGGTGAGACCATTCTAGTGTGTGCTGGAAAGTCTCATCTATGTACCTCTCTGTCTCCCTTAGCTCCTACAGTTCAGCCACTCTGGTCTCCAGAGCCAGTACTCGGTCTCTGAGGGCCATGAGCTCTTTGCACCAAATGCACACATATGTCACCTACCCATAGGGCAGGTAATCCTAAATGTTGCATTCAGTGATATGAACTGGATAGCCACCACTCTGCTTGTTGGGAGGGCAGGTGTTTATTGGCATAAGTTTAGAGTATGTTAGGTATGTCTGGATTTCACACTCCCTCGCTAAACTCCTGTTTGCTAGCTCCTCTGGTCACTGGGGAGCTGGTTTTATAAACCCCTGTTCTCCCTGAGTAGCCCTGCCCCTTGGTTAACAGTTAATAGAGCCTAAAGGGATTAGTGTAACAAGTACATTGCTCTTGATTTCCATGAGAATTAGAAGCATGCAGCTCCTCCTTTGTCCCAGCTGCTTTCCCCTTGCTTTCTCCCATGTGGAAGCCTGTCTGCACATCCATGCTCCCCAGTGTGAAGGGAAGGATCAGGTTTTACTCACAGGGAACTCCAGCAGAGGAGCCACGCTGGCAAACAGTTGCAGAACAAAGGGCTTGCGATGCAGAATGTAGAACTGGCGGCAGGCAAACTCAATCGCTTGGCGTAACTGTGGGTTGCTTTCGTAGTCAGCATACACCTGGGGGGAAAGGGGAGTGGAAGCGTACAGAAGTGACAATCCAATTAAAACAGCAAAACAGTGAATTCTGCAAGGTATTGTGGGCCTTGAAAACAGTATTTCCACATTTCCTCCATAACTGGCCCCCAGAATCCTGCCCTGCAGGTGTTTGATGAGATGTGGGATTCAGCAATCGTTAATTTCTCTGAGCTTTGTAAACAATATAATTAGCTAGTAGCCTCTTTTCCATTTAAATTGCCTGCCTGCTCTATTTCCCTGCTGATATAACAAGTTACCTTGAAAAACAGCTACTGATATTGCTCTTGCTGTACTCAGGCAACAAACCCCACTAAATTCCTGCATTTGGGGTGGATTTCACCCCATTACAGACAGCCCACATAAGACCTTCTATGCCACAGAAGTACGATGGGTAGCCTTGGGCTGGGGGTGCAGACAAAGTAGCTGAGCTGCACACCAAGGAGATGAGCTCAGTCTCTGGGGGCAGAAAATGAACTTTTGGGGGAAGACAAAAAGACGTCCCTTTGTCCTGCCCCTGAGGAAGTAAATGGACAAAGTATTTATATTCATGGAAATGGGATCTCAACCAGGCTTGGTTGAAATGCTGCAAAAAGGGGTGAGAGAAACGTATTGAGACAGAAGGTTAGTCTGCTAAATTAAGTTTAGGAATAATGTTATAGAACAAAAATCACATGTAACCCTTCTGTTTCCATTATCCTTATTCACTCTCTCTTAAACCTTGATCTTTGATAACAAATTGATTATTGTTTTCACTGTAAGTATATCTCAGCGCTGTCGTATTGTACAAAGAACTGACCATTCAAGCTGGTGTGTACATTGCATTCCTGGTATTATTGTGAGTGCTCAGTGGATAAGGGGCAGAACACTATGAGGGAAGACTTCAAAGGGTATCTGGGACTGGGGTGCACCAATTGTTAACCTGCAACTGCAAGGCAATTAAGGGCTACCGTAGCCCAGAGGAGGTTGTTTGGGTGGCTAACAGGTTGGTGGGGTCCACACGGCCAGTTAGTGTGTGACATGCAAGTGCACTGTAGATTCACAGTTAGTGACATCAAAGTCTTAGATTGTAAGCCCTCTGGGGGCAGGGACGGTGTTTTCCTGTGCGCTTGGACAACACCTTGGATGGTGTAGGCAGATCCCCAATACAAATGGTGACAACTCGTTCTGTGACTGACCCTGGGCAAAAAGCCCTTAACCTTCCACCTTGGTCTCCCCACCTGTAAAATGGGAGATGCTAATTACGTACCTCACAGCAGTACCGTGAGGTACGTACTGCTGGTAAAGCACTCTTAACAATGGAAAGCACTGAGTACTCAGTGTGTTTATTACTGTTGCTTTATCAGAATGCTTGTGTCGCTCGCTGATTCGCTAGGTATGATGACTCACAGCAGCTCTTTAGTCTTCGGTGTTAACCAGTGGGAGGAAGACACTCACCTGCAGCATGGTGGGGAGGATCCACTGGTACCCACTGAGAGAGAAGAGATGGTTGAAGTGCACAGCGGTGTTGATGACAGTGGCAGCGTACTGCCTCAGCAAGGCACTGTCCTCTGGGTGCAGGATCAGGGCTCCATTGAAGACATTTAGGAACAGCATGATCTCGTCCCCCCAGGGAAATTCACTGGGCATGCCCAGGAACATCTCCTCCAGGAGCTTAATCCACAGGCTTTTCTGAAGGGTATCAAGGCCAAAGAGTTCCTTCCCAGCTGCAAGAACAATGCAGGCAACATAGAAGCTAATTAATCGCCTTAGCCCAGCAAGGCATTTCCAGCTGGGTAACATTCCCAAAGACCAATGGAAGGGATCCGCTGAGCAATGGCCTCTACATAGTTTCCTCCAGCAAACCTCATCCCCACTTTGGCTACAGGTGCTTTTTAAAGGAGGATTGCACCAAATTAATCGGTGGTGCAACTCCACGGATGACAACAGATTTTGGCCAATCGCGTTTAAGCAATAGAAAAGAGAAGTATAAAAGGGGCACTGGAGGAATGTGATGAATTATCACAGGGCTTTATTAATCTTTATTCTATATGTTTAAAATTCATTCAATTTTTCATTGTCTTTTTAAGTTAAAGCAGACCAAATCTTGCATATACCATTGGCAGCTTGTTGGCTTTGTGGATAAATACTATATTTTTTAGGGTTACCATATTTCCACAAGCAAAAAAGAGGACACTGGGGGAGGAGCCCCGCTCTAGCCCCGCCCCTGCCCCACCCCCATCCACTCCCTCCCACTTCCCACCCCCTGATTGCCCCCCTCAGAACCTCCAACCCCCCCCAACTGCCCCCTCCTGGGACCCCTGCCACTAACTGCCCCCTAGGATCCCATCCCCTATCTAAGCCGCCCTGCTTCTTGTCC
>NW_020664413.1:61718994-61737895 GCF_002925995.2 Terrapene triunguis | reverse complement strand
ACAAAGTTTGTGAGCACAGCTGTAGGTGCCTTAGCAGTGATTGTCAGTAATCAGAGTGTATAGAGTGCCTGTAACTGAGGCACTAATCCAAAGCCCACTGAAGTCAATGGAAAGCAGCCTTTCTTGTGGGCTCTTAATGAACAGTTTTATACTGCAGCACCTTTACTGCAGTCACATTTATGTCCTAATGTCTGGACATCATATTCCTGGGCAGGGTATTTTTCTTTGAGATGAGATAAACCTCTATGCTGTTCAGTCTTTCTGAGCGAGTAATAAGATTGCCTGAATGAAGCTGCTGGCGCCAAGTTCAACATGCAAATGGAGCCAGTGAAATCTTTGCCAAGTACTTTCCCAGTACCTTGAGGATCACTGAAGAGGGAGAATTCTGCATCAATGGCACTCCGAGGGAAGGAAGGCAGGCGGAGAAGGTCCTCTTGGAGCATAGACACATGGGATTGTTTGTGGGCCACAGGGATTTTCTGGGTCAGTGATATGAGGAACAGCACCCGTCCTACCTCCTCCAGCTTGCGGGTGAACACCTAGCAGAGAGAGAGAGAGAGACACACAGCAGAATCACTCCAATCAGAAGGGGTTTGAAAAGAGTGTGACATCTTTAAAGATCAATCTCGTCACCTAAGTGCAAAGACAAAGTGGAAAGAGTGGAAGGCAAGTGCCCTGGGGTAACTCTCCCCGAGTGCTACTGAGACATCCTGGCTTATCAGAAGAGCAGGGACTCTGAGAATGGATTGGAGGCCACTCTAGTAGGTGGGGCAGGTGGGCCCAGTGACAGAGCCTTCACCATTCCTCCCGGGACTGGGTGATGACACCTGATTCTTCCAGGAGCTGATACTTCCACTGGTACATGATGGGACGGTCACTGCCCCACTACGTGGGTTCAAGACCCGATGGGAGAGCCTCTGGAGGCTGTGGTGAGAGGTAATGGAACAGATGGGACACTAAGGCAAGGCAATCGATGCCAATTGCTACAGTTGTGCCTCAGGTGACGGGGAGCGGAGAATCCTGTCCCAAGAAGGAATATCTGAGAGGCGGAGCAAGTACGGGACAGAGGAGACGCTCCCATGAGGGAGAAGAAACCACGAGTGGTAGCGTCTATTGCAGAGACAGGCAGACTTGTGGGGGAAAGTCATCGAGCAGGCTCCGAAAGGGCCGGGGGCCGGTGCCTTGAAAGAAGTAATGTGGATATCCCTGCCTTTGAAGCTGAAGTATGTGGAGTTACTCAACCACACGTATGAGAACATTTGCAGAACAATACAGCTAAAAGGATCCAGTTGGAGGGAGTTTACACTGCCTTCTTCAGTGCCTTGATTGTCTCTCAACACGCAGCATGCCTGGTGAAATGACGCCCAGGAGGCTTTCATGCCACAAGCTGCACCTTTGGAAAAGTGTGCCCCCCACAGCACGAGGGGAGCCCTTTGAAAGGACAATGGAGATGCCTTGGTGGTGGTGAGATACCTGTTTCTGAATGAGTTCCTGACCCT
Organism: Terrapene triunguis; assembly: GCF_002925995.2. Lineage (NCBI taxonomy): Eukaryota > Metazoa > Chordata > Testudines > Emydidae > Terrapene > Terrapene triunguis. The sequence goes on along the minus strand of NW_020664413.1, from coordinate 61,736,396 downwards.
TTTCTGGATGCATGTGTACCAGGTTGAGCTGTGGAGACACTGACCTCCGGAAAGGATAAATATCCCGGACGTAAGTCTGCAATGGAAGAGAATAACAAATCAAGATTTTTAAAAAATACAGCTGTAACTGTAGCCAGAAGCTGGGACTGGATAACAGGGCATGGATCACTTCAATCTCTCTCCAGGGACACCAAGACCCGTAATTTCCACAGGCCACAGCTCTGTATCAATGATGATAGAATTCTGGCCACATATGGCCCTCTTGCTATATTCTGGCCACTCCCAATATTCAGGAAGGGATGAAGAAAGAATAAAATCAGCTGGACCAGGCCTTTGTCTCACCTTGTTGTAATGAATAAGGTTCCATCGTTTATCCATTAAAAAATAATGAGCAGACTGGGTTTCAGGTATGTTAAAAAACTCCAAGCACTCCTAAGGGGGAAGAAACAAAGACCAGCTTGTTATTCATGAAGTAGGTTGTAGAGAGACAAAGAGTTTTATAACCAGTTATACAGGGACCATTCCCAAATGTCTTGCTGACATTGGCACATTGTTCTTGCATTTAACACTTTTCTTTCTTCGTTTAAAACGTGTATATCTAGATATCTACACACACCCATTTCAGTGTTCCTAAAATCTGCTGGATTGACAGTCTTGGGGACTGATGTTACCTTGGTTTATCCACAGAACAATTATTTCTGCCTCCAGACCTGTTCTGTCTCTATAACTACATCATCATATGGGTATCACTGCCTCCATTACTACAAGACCCAAATATCTCACAGACATATGTATTTATCCTCACAACACCCTACGAGGTAAGGAAGTGCTGTGATACAAAACGTGGAAATAAGGCAGAGAGAGACAAAGGTTATATCTACACTTATGGCAGCGTGTAGACAACAGACACTTCACGACCACCTAGCTCAGGTATAAATAGCTGCATAGATGGTGAGGCACTGCTTAGGTGGGCAGAGCAGAGTGCCCGACACGCCTGACCCCCCGGTGCCCCACACATCCAAGCAGTGCCTCCCATGTCTACACTGCTATTTTCAGCAGTGTAGTTTGCTGCTGCAGGGAAAGTCTGGGTTACTATAGAGAATTCTTCCCCAGGTGTCTGGCTGGTGGGTCTCGCCCACATGCTCAGGATCTAACTGATCACCATATTTGGGGTTGGGAGGGAATTTTGCCCCAGGTCAGATTGGCAGAGACCCTGGGGGGTTTTTGCCTTCCTCTTCAGCCTGGGGCACGAGTCGCTTACTGGTATGAACTAGAGTAAATGGTGGATTCTTTGTAAAATGGAAATCTTTAAATCATGATTTGAGGACTTCAGTCACTCAGCCAGAGGTTAGGGACCTATTGCAGGAGTGGGTGGGCAAGGTTCTGTGGCCTGCAACGTGCAGGCGATCAGACTAAATGATCACGATGGTCCCTTCTGGCCTTAAAGTCAATGAAAGGCTCTGGCAGCAGGGAAAGGCAAAGCTGCCTTTCCCCACTGCCGGAGCCTTTCTCTATAGGCTACAGCCTGTAGCTGTACGCCACAATGACATGTGCAGACGCAGCTTGCCTTTCACTGCAGTATGCAGCTACATGTATAGTACTAGTCCCTGTACTCTACACATCGCAGCAAGCGTAGACATGGCCTTAGGCTATGCCTATGCCTACACTAGCACTTACGTCGGCAAAACTTTTGTTGTTCAAGAGGGTGAAAAAACTCCCCCCAATAGTGATATAAGTTTTGCCAGCATAAGCGCTCGACACACCTACACAAGCAATCTTACAGCAGCACAGCTGTATCGGTACAGCTGTGCGCTGTAAGCTTGTAAGTGTAGACATGGCCTGAGTCAGTGGCTCTCAACCTTTCCAGATTACTGTACCCCTTTCAGGAGTCCGATTTGTCTTGCGTACCCCAAGTTTCACCACACTTAAAAACTACTTGCTGACAAAATCAGACATACAAATACAAAAGTGTCACAGCACACAATGACTGAAAAACTGCTTACTTCCTCATTTTTACCATATAATTATAAAATAAATCAATTGGAATATAAATATTGGACTTACATTTCAGTGTGTAGAACAGTATAAACAAGTCACTGTCTGTATGAAATTTTACTTTGTACTGACCTGGCTAGTGCTTTTTATGTAGCTGTTGTAAAACGAGGCAAATAATTAGATGAGTTGACATACCACCTGGAAAACCTCTGCATACCCCCCCAGGGTATGTCTACCCCTGGTTGAGAACCACTGGCCTAAGTGACTTGCCCAAGATCATATTTGAAATCTTTAGCAAAGCAAGGAACTGAACCCTATCTGCCAAGTCCCAAGGCTAGCACCTGAACCACTGGACCATCCTCTTTCTTTTTGAAATGCTGATTTCTCCACTGAGGCAAAAACAAATCTGCTGGTTATCATGTGGTGGAATCAGGACTACCTGGGCCACCAAAGAGTTCTTAGTGGGAACAGCTGTTTGGTTCATTTCTTGGGTAGGTAATAGAGCTGGTCAAACACCAGAATAAAATGAATGGATGAGTATGTCAGTGAATTGTTAACTAATTTATTTAGCAAATTGTATCTGATCTGCAGCAGTCTGTTGGCCCCAGAGTTACACTTGTGGGGCATTGGCTAGCAATGGGAACTCCTGAGTACCCCACATTAGACATCAGTTCACTCCCCAGTTTATACAGTAGTGGTCACCCATCTTGAGATGGAAGTGCTTATCAGAGCAGCGTTCCTCTACCACGCTGAAATTGGGATGTTTGTAAGACTGTATTTCTAAAACTTAGATGTGACAGACACAGACAGCTAAATGTATCAATAAACAGCTCTACCAAAAACCTCATTCCCACCTTCAGAAGAGCTTCAAATTGTGTGTCCTCATGCACTGGTAACTGGGTTGGGATGTCACACTCGTTCTGTCCATGCACTACCAGGGTCTTTGTGCCTATAGTAAAGAAGAGCTGTCATTCTCTCTCTCCTCCTTTCTCACGTAATTCATATGCTATTTCAATGGGACTATTCACAGAGTAAGGCCAATGGGTGAAATTCGTCCTGTGAGGAGCCAACACAAGTTCTAGGTATTTGGAATCCATTATGCAATACTTATACTCCCATTTAATGAGAACTTATCTTTTCTAAGGGGTTACAATTGGTTTTAACTGTAAGAGTTACGCTAAGGAAGAAATACATATAAAACGACAACTCCGTTTTTCACAGAGCAATCTCTTGTCTGGCTCATGAAGATGTAGGGTTACCACTTTACACTCTTGGTTATTAACCCCAGGCATTGCCATGATTTATACTGGAGGGTTTCAAGTTGAGCTATCCCTGAGTGGCAGACTCTTCAAATGATCAGACTTGGCGGTCCTTCAGGGACTGATTGGCACATGGCTCCACGCTGAACAGACTGTTCTGATGTCACTTTTTGTTTATTTGCCCCCAGAGTTCTGAAGGGGCTATGTACTGTTCAAGAATTATTTTACAGAGCCCAAATTCAAGGAGGACTGGCTTAAAAATGTCTGATGATATTAAGAGGGAGCTTCCACTGACCTTCTTCCAATGGATCTCAAACCAGCAATTCTATATTTTAGGGGTGTAGGAGCAGTAAGCAAAATAGCAAATATAGAAGATAGGTAAAGGATCCCAGCTAGGTCATAAAGATTGTACATGTTCCTACCTGGCATTGAGGCAGTCACCAGCAGTTTTACTTCACACTGCTCCTTCTTCATAGTCTGTTTGAGATCCTTGAAGAAAAGGCCCTCTACATAACCCACCACTTCCCACAGGAAGGTCAGGGTAGCTGAAATGGCATCCATGCCCCATTCACATGGAGTACGCACAAAGTACATGATCAATCCCACCTGCAGGGCACAAACAAAAGAGTGGCACTCCAGCTGCTTCTGTATACACATCACATTGTTTTACTGGCATTAGTCCTGCTTCAGCCAACTCCATGTCCCAGAGTTATCATTAATACAGTCCTCCGTTATTCTGAGGAGCAGTCAGTCTGTCATCAACCCAAGTCAACTACGTGGCTCAGTCAGACAGAGGCATTTGTGATGAACATTTATTGTTTGTACTGTCGTAGCACCTAGGAGCTCCAGTCATGGACCAGGACCCTGCTGTGCGAGGCACTATACAGACACAGAACAAAAAGATGGTTCCTGTAGCGTTACTTGTCATTGGGAGAAGACTCAACCTGTCAAACCTAATACTTGAAAGTTCATGTCGCTTAGTCCGACTATGCCCAATGTCAGCTTTCTACCTCCTTCTGTTCTGGGTGAGTATGGGATGCCACCGATGTGTGCTGAGGGGCTGATCCAGAACAACCGTAATAGCTGGGATGGGCACCTGGCAGATGAGTGGGTAGGGAAGAAGCCACCATGGTCCTTTATACCCTATCTCTATAGAGTGGAGGAAAGGGAGGATCTGTGCAGCAGTGTATGAGGACCAGGGCGTGGGCAGTCATGCCTAGTGGTTGGAGTCAGGAGACAGAAACTGGAGCTGGAGACAGAATCAGGAGTCAAGCAAAGCCAAAGTCACAGTCAGGGCAGGGTGGAGGAGCGGGGACCTGGACCAAGTCAGGAAAGCAGGAATTGTGAGTGGAGGAGGATCTGGTATAAGGCAGGCAGGAACAGGCCCATGATCCCTCACGCAGACTCTCCTACAGTGCAGCTTAGGCGGTACACATGTTGCATGGTCTCCCCCAGCAGAACTGCAATGATTGCTCTGCAAAAGGGTTGTGCGTAGCTGTGGGTTTGGGATGACAGGATAACAGTTTATTTCACTCTTTAATAAATGGCGGGGGGGAGGGGAGGGAATGGAAGCCTGTCTGAGCTGATCTACATTGACAGCTGGAGGTTTGATGTGCATAAATTGTGTGGGCAAAACTACAGGGCACTCTCTCCTTCTAGATTGTAACACATGTGCTTTAGGAAATGGGCAGTCAAAGGTTAGGTTTATGGGCTGTAGGCTGGTACTGGGAGCCACTCACCAAGTAGTTAAACAGGATGTGAGATGTCTGGGCAGGGAAGTCTCCGATGTTCAGTAGGAGCTTCCTCAGCATGTACATCAACTCATCCTGGAAGAAGAGCAAGAGTTTTTAATTTCCATCACAAAATAGTCTACAGTTTCCTTCCTTCCTTTCTCGTTCTCATTCTCTCTCGCTGCATGAAATGGAACCATATGCTTAGGAGAGGACTTAGAATTCTAAGTGCAAGTCTAAGGCCATAGTGAATGTATTCTCTAGGTCAGTGGTTCTCACGGTTTCACGTTGTAGATCACTTTCTTACCTAGAGATATCACCATGGGCATCTGCCCTTGCAGCTTCCCAATCCTGTCGCCGCACCTTCCCTGTAGCAATTCAAGTTCTTACTTACAATGAAAAAGTGCTACTAGGACAGTATTGGAGAGAGTATATGAAAATTAATTCACTTTACTGTGATCGTTGTCGCTGCTTGGTTATAGTTCCCATTTTGCGCCAGATTCTCTGTTGTTTTCTCCTTTGGGCAGTTCTAACGTGTGTAGGCTGGCATAGGGATCATCCACCAGTTGAGGATAGACAGAGCACATCACAGTCTGGACACTCCTCTTCCCTGCTCCCTAACTCCAGCATGGCCCCTGTGCCAGGGCTGTTGGCTAGGCATAGAGACAGGCCATGCCAGCTATACACCTGGCAGAGGGGCCAGAGAAGTTACGGAAGGTCTCTTTGTGATGCTTAGGCGGTGCAAAGACAGTGGAGTGGGCCAGAGAATCCAGCTCTTTAGACTTAACTATTTCTTTCCTCTCTTTGTTCCTTTAGAATTTTACATTGTTTAAGTTGCTAATTTTACAATTTATTAGTGCAATAAGCTAAAACTAAGATATTCCTTAATTTTTAAATGTTATGTTTCATAAAAGCTTTTTAAAGTTATGGGACTGATTCTAACCTCACTTACACCAGCTTTACTCTAGTTTAGGCAGCTCCATTTACTTCATTGGAGCCACTTCTGTTTTTTAATGGTGTGAGAGATCAGAAGAGACTGAAAAGGTTCCACAGCAATTCGTACGTAAAATACTTTGGGGAGAAGAAGGAAACCTGAGAACAGAGGGATAAATGTTATGAAAGGCTGGGGCCAATTCTCAGCGGGTGTGAATTGGCATAGTTGATGTCACTGGAAGATTTACACCAGCTGAAAATCTGGTCCCTTATCTCTTCTGTTTTGGAGAGTTTAATTTTTAAATTGTCTCTCTCTATAGGTATGTCTAAACTGCAATCCCAGGTGTGAATGCAGCATGCGCAGACACAATCTAACTAACTCAGGTAACAACAGCAGTGAAGTCACAGCAGGACGGGCAGCAGTAAAGGATGTACAAACCTGCCTGGGGCCCTGGGTATATACTCAAGTGGCTAGCCTGTGCTGTCGCTCATTTTGCTGCAGCTTCACTGCTACTGTTATCTGCGCTAGCTAGATCAGAGCTGGCTTGGGTATGTCTACATATGCTGCAGTTGCACCTCTGACTGCAGTGTAGACATCACCTGTATTTTTAAAGGTTCCCCCGCCCCTCACCTAGAATCCCCTTTCAACAGCCATTGGTGGCCACACAGCAGATTCCAACTTTCTAATGGTGATCAGGGCTGTAGGGGAAAGAGCTACTCTTTCAAGTCTGGATGCTTAACAAGCATCAGTGGCTGACTGGGCTGAATTCAAAGGAAACTTCCAGGTCTCCCCTCTAGCCTAAGTGAGAAGCTGTAAAGATAGCTAGGCCTCTGTGCACAGTCATTAAAAACAGAGGCAAAAAGGATTTGACTTGCTTTTCTCCCTGTTTTCTTTTTATTCACTGTCTCATTAATGCAGCGAGTGTGAGCAGTCAACTTTGATATACATGTGATAGGTGATAAGGATGGTGATATCGCTATCTATTGTGATATCATCATTACTATCATTATTAGTTCTCTGACGATATCTGCTCAGGGTGCAGCAGCTGTCCAAAAAGCAAACAGAATGTCAGGAATCATTAGGAAAGGGACAGATAATGAGACAAAAAAATATCATAACGCCACCGTATAAATCCATGATACCCCCTCACCTTGAATACTGTGTGCAGTTCTGGTCACCCCATCCCACAAAAAAGATACATTAAAATTGGCAAAAGTACAGAGAAGGGCAATAAAAATGTTTAGTGGTATGGAACAGCTTTCGTATGGGGAGTCTCTGTTCAGTTTAGAAAAGAGATGACGAAAGGGGGGATATGATAAGAGCTCTATAAAATCATGAATGGTGTAGAGAAAGTGAACAAGGAAGTCTTATGTACCCTTGACATAACACAAGAACCAACGGTCACTCAATGAAATTAATAAGCAGCAGGTGTAAAACAAATATAAGGAAGTATTTCTTCACATAATGCACAATCAAGCTGTGGAACTCATTGCCATGGGAGGTTGTGAAGGACAAAGTATAACTGGGTTAGAAAAGAATGAGATAAGTTCATGGAGGATAGGTCCATCAATGGCTATTAGCCAAGATGATCAGGAATGCAACCCCATATGCTCTGGGTGTTCCCAAACTTCTGACTGCCAGATGCTGGGATTGGATGACAGGGGATGGATCACTTGATAAATTGCCCTGTTCTGTTCATTCCTTCTGAAGCACCTAGCACCAGCCACTGTTGGAAGAGAGGCTACTGGACTAGACGGACCATTGGTCAGACCCCGTATGGCCGTTCTTATGTTCTTATTTATATGGTGTCACTGGTGTGCATGGTGTTGTCCATGTTATTATTTATATAGTGCTACAGGGGTGCAAGGTGCTCTTCAGATCAACAAAAGTGACAGATCCCTGCCCCATAGAGTTTACCATCTAAACCAGACATACACAGAAAAGGATGACGATGATATGTATTAACTACTTATGTTAAACAATCTGTTCCACCTTGTATTTAGCTGTGACATTCTGATTAGTACAGTTCCCAGACTTGAAGAAGAGCTCTGTGTAAGCTTGAAAGTTTGTCTCACCAACAGAAGCTGATCCAATAAAAGGTATTACCTTATCTCTTTAATATCCTGGGACCCACATGGCTACAACGCTGCAAACAGGGTGTTGAATGTCAGGCCTGTACTTCAGGGAGGGTTAAACAGAGTGGCTCCGAGGAAGCTAGGTTCATTTGCACCAGCTGAGGATACCTAGCTCGGTAGGATTCATGACTAAGAGTCATGAAACAGAGTCAGAACAGGGCCTTGGACAATCAGGGCCAGATACTCAGGTGGTGTAAATCAGCATAGCCCCATTGACTTGATAGGGCCTACACTGATCTACACCAGCCGAGGATCTGGTTGTCAGTATTCTAGGCCATCTTATAGTAAAGACTATTTACCCTTTAAGTGATTTTATTCGCTCCTGTATTTTCGTGCATTAAGTGATGGCTAAGCTCTCCTTTAATGTCTATACTGGGAAAAGGAGAACCTACCTGTCGGTTGCTTATTGTGAGTTTCTCCAGGAAATGCCGTAGAACTGTAGAGGGATCTTCAATCAAACAGTTCCATAAGACCTGCTGGGCCACAGCACTCACTGTACAGAAGGAAGAAAAAGAACCAGTGAGAACCTCATCTTGAGGAGAAGTCTTAAAGGGGTATATTTATATTAAAATGTTTGACGTCTACCAGCAAACCAGAGAACCATGTGCATCTGCAGAAGTGAAACTCAGATGCATGATTACATATGGTCAGTTAATTAAAAACTGCACATATTTTTGTGAATTTTTTGTTATTCACTAAATCGTATTATTTGTGGCTAGTGTTTGGACAGTGGAATTAGAGACAACACAGCTAGTGATGCCTATAGTTAAACTGCCCGACACTTCCCATTGTAAGATCCTCTTTTCAGTTGTTCACAACTTTGCCAAACTTTAACTGTTTGGGTTGACATTTTCCATGCTGGGTGTCAGCCTCAGGCTGAATATTTTTGGTACATTTAAGCAAAAATGATTGTCACTTTTGAGAATGAACTGTTTCACTGAGAAGCTCTGACACGTTCATGCTTTAGAGCAGGGACTTAACATTTGGCAGCTGCCTCACCCTGATGCCAGAGATGTGTCTTCTGCTATCTTCATAATTTTTTTTTTTCAAATTTGGCTAAATTATGAGCCTCGGAAAAGCTCAGTTTGCACAAGCTCAGTATTTAGCAGCTAGATTTTCCAAAGGTTTTGTCTGCATGTAGCATGCTTCATCCTAGGGCTGCATGGGCTGAGCAGGAATTTCTCTCCAATTGCTCCTCTTGGCAGCCAGGGGCTGGTGTGGCACCGGGCACTGGAATTGAGAACAGAGGAACTGCATCTCCGGTGCTCTCAATGATCCTCCTGCAGGCACCCAGGCAATGAGAAGGAAAAGGAGGAAGTAGCCCGATTCAAGTGCACAGGGGTGAGGAGCCAGGTGGGGTGGGGAACTAAAAGGAGGCGCCAGGGAGGGTTAGGGGACTGGGATTCTGACCTATAAGTGAGCTAAGGAGGCAAGTGTGGGGGTGAGACTGGACCTGGGACCAGGAGTCGTAGATGGGTATGGAGGATTGAGACGTGAAGATAAATTCATTAATGTTTGTCAAGCAGTCACGTACTGTAGTGATGAGCGCCACAGAAAAGTTCATGAGGATATTAACAATTCTGTCTTCAGAGCAGGGTTTGAATAGTGTGCAGTAAATAAGGCCTGGGCCCACACACTGAACAATAAGTATAAAATAAAATACTGAATAGCTGCTCATTAAGTGTGCAGCATCCATTCTGTGCACTGAATGAGGCAGAGGTCCTGTGGAAAATATAAGATGTGCTCAGGTAATTACAGACTGTATCATAATGCATTCACACAAGAGAATCACATTAAGGTTGCACAGGCAACCTTGATTCTGGCATTTCCTAAATTCTGAGGACTTGACTTTGCAACCTTAAAACTGTTCTTTTAACATGTTTTTTTTCCGTGAGCGATTTCCTAGCTTTTTAAAAAAGCCTGGGTACCACTAATAACTGGATTCTGATGCTACCAGCCTACCTGCTCTTACTAATCTGAGCCATTGTTCAAACTGCTAGAGATTTTTGTAACCTCTGATTAAGAGTCCATGAATGTTTAATCTAGGTCAGCACCTGCTACTCCATCCTCTCGGACTTCTCCATCTTCCATCAAGTGAACAATGGGGAGCACAGCTGCACAGATGCATGCTGGGAACACTGCCTGCGGGGGCTGTGGCACATGGTGGTTTGGAGTGTGCTCGGTAGTGTGCTCCTCATCTAGAGCAGAGAGGAGTAAAAGGCGTGAGTTAGCCAATGTGCTGTTGGTAAAATCCCTTTCAATTACAGTTCTCCACCCAGCGTGCTTCACATGACACAACTCAGCGGTAATTCACAATGAAACACTGGAACTGAAGAGAAGCTACATGGGAATGAACAGCAGTATCATAATGTATGAGGCTGACTAGTTCAGAACTTCCTGCGCTTTCAAGCAGGCCTGACAAAAGGCAGGTGTAGCTTTGGTTAAGACCAAGGAAGACATGAGGCCTGTGAGTCAACAGAATGAATATATACACTGTAAGGAGGATTAAAAACAAATGCAAAGTCAACCCCCACCTTCTGCACTGATGGCTGAACGCACTGACCAGACAGAGCCACGACGGAAGGAATAGTTCCTGTGAGAAGTACTGGAGGTGCAGGAGGGACTCACAGAGAGACGGCGGGATGCCAAGTTGGTGACTTCTTCTACTGACAAAGAAAACAGGAGATGTGAATTTTGGTTTATAAATTTGACTGACACAATTCAAGGCACTTCCCAGAGAGAAGCACCATGCTGCCAGATTGGAACAGAAAAAAAAAGTCAGGCTTCTTGTGAAATGCACAATTTAGAAACTAAAAAGATGATCTAGGTCATTTCGTCCATCCCCGGGAGCTAGAGCAGGCCTATTCCTTAACATATATTACCCAGTGCTTTGCTGAGTCAAGTTTCAGTTGACTCAGGTGATGCAGGTCCACAGCTTCCATTAGACGATTATTCTACATCCTAACAAATCACATTGCTAGATAATTTGTTGTCCTTCCTCTAGATACTGTCTAGGTGAACTTGTGATGCCACTATTCTGTTTGCAGATTTTCCACTGCATACACAGCTCAGGACACATCAGCATATTTGTGCAGCTCCAATGTGCAAAAAGAGGACATTTAACTAATTCTCTCTATTGTATTAGCTTGACCCAATGAAAATCCTCAACCCAAAGGCTAACTTTTCAGTTTCCTTTATTCTCATATTCTAAGGATCTGATTGGGCAAGGTGCTAAGTGCCTCCTGTGAGGTACAGAGAGTCCCCAACTCCCATTGGTCAGTGGGAGCTGAGGACACCCAGTTTCTTGCGGGCAGCACTCAACATTTCACAGGTTCAGGCCCTTATTACACTAATTATTGGCTACACTTTTTTCGCATTCATTTTGAATCTTTTATCTTTTGATATGGATGCCTTATACCTGTATGGTGCTGTTAGGTTCTTAAAGTGATTAAAAACCAATTCCTTTGAAGGGTCCGAAATGGTGAGGATGTTAAAGTGGGGTCTTCCCTATCACTAATGCTCACTTTCCATCCTCACGGCATCCCTAAGATCTGCTCCATGCGGGAGGCATGTGCTTATTGGTCCCTGGCAAGTAGTTCATGGCTCTGGAGCGCACCTTCCTCTTCTTGCTCTGAGTTTGGGGTGCAGGTGGGCTCATAGCAGGCCTCCTGGGTGATGGGAATGGCCGTGATAAGACTGGCTTCCCGGCCTAGGCGCTTCTTTTCTTCCTCCTGCTGCAGGTTCTTCAGGATGTGCTCTGCTCGCTGATGGGAACGTGATACTGCCCTGGCTGAAAATGACTTCTGCCAGAAAAGCAAGAAGAAAGAAATCACCTTGAAGCAATTGGTTTGGTTTTCATGCAGCATGTGTTTTAGGCCACTTTTATGAGTCACCTCTAACATTTAACCACTAAAGATCAAATCCATCCATCTATCTACACACAGACACACCCACAACAAATAGGTGTTAACCAAATAGAGATTCACAAGGAAGCTCTTGGTTGGATTTCTTGTCTTAAGTCTCTTGCTGAAAAATAGGAAAAATATTAACATTGTATATGTGATGCCTAGGCACTATACTGACAATGTACTCAAAGATCTCTTGTAAACCGACACAAGTAAGGAAATTCAGAGTTTAGACTACTTGGTCTTCTTTAACTCCCTCTCTCCTCCCCCCCCCTCCACCCCACCCACAACACCTGGATATAATTTGTCACTAAGCAATAACAATATCCCCTCTAGGGAGCTCTTTAACTTACAGACTGGTCCTCATTAATTGGGTCCTGCACACTCCCACTGCACTGTGGAACCCACGGGGGGTCAAACATTGGCACAGAGGGCATTCCCAGTACTGGAGAGGGCAGGGTGAAGTTTATACTTGGAGGAGGAATCTGAAAGAAAACACAAGAAGAGAAAAACAGGTAGAGGGAAAGAACATTTTAGTTGGTGGATTTAAATCCTGATTGATTGCTTCCCTTGGGATTCCAGCCTCTTTCTGCAACCTGGGGCAGAAGGAAGGGGAACTGTGCTCAGTATCAACAATATTTTTTTAAAAACAATAAAGCATTTTGCACTGTCCATTATAAAAACTGAATCCCAAACTAAAAACAAGGAACCAGGAACTGTAATCCCATAGAATTACAGAACATGGATCCTTTTGCATAACATGATGCCAACCATCCAGACTATATGACCACTTTTTACAGTTGGCCTCTCTTTTCACACATATGTGCTCTTGTTACATCACCAATTACAATAACTTCTCAAAAGATAAAGGGAAGTCCCTTCAACCACAGTGAGAAACAGATAGGTGAGGGAGAAAATCTTCCAAATTCATCACTTTTACTCCTCAAAGTCCACATAACAAGTATCTGTGGTATACCAAAGGGTCAATATATGAATCCTTACAGTGGTTTTCAAGAGAAAAAGCTGCTAGACTGGCAACTCTGAGTCCACCTCGGAGGATACTGCTTGTGAGTCACCTAGAATGGAATCGACATGAGCAAGCACTTGAAGAAGAAAAAACGGTTACCTACCTTTTCGTAACTTGTTCTTTGAGATGTGTTGCTCATGTCGATTCCATTCTAGGTGTGTGCGCGCCCACATGCACAGTCGTGGGAGATTTTTGCCTAAGCGGTATCCGTAGGGTTGGCTGTGGCGCCCCCTGGAGTGCCACACTCATGTGTTGGTATACTAGGCACTGCCGACTCTATGCCCTCTCAGTTCCTTCTTGCCAGCAACTCCGACAGGGGGGAGGAGGGTGGGTAATGGAATGGACATGAGCAACACATCTCAACTCCTGGGCTCAGTCCTGCAGGAGGGCCTCCTTGAATGGGTTAAGGGAGTCCCACAGGTTAAAATTGTACCTGCCTAACAGGGCCTGGTGGTTAGATACTCGAAATTGCAGGCTTACCATCAAATAAATCTTTCTGCCAAATAAGTCCAGTCTCTTGGCATCTTCGTGCCACTGACTTGGCCCTGCCTGTCCCTTTCATTAACAGCAGACAGGACCAGTGACACCGCTGGAGGGTGTGTATACAGATATTCGAACCCTTTTGCAGGGACATAATACAGGCAGGTGAGGATTGGTGCCTGCCCGACGAGTGGTACCGGGGGCATGGAGACCGGTGTCGCGACAGGGAGCGATTCCGCCCCGGTGCGGACCGACATCTGGGAGATAGTCTGGGCGAGGGTGACCTGCACTGTGGCAATCTTTGGCAGGAAGCTCGCCGGTACTGGTGGTACAGGGACCAGTGCCTCAACTCTGGTGTCCCATGTCTCTTTGGGGACCTGGGTCTCCTGACCGGAGACCGGGGATGCGGTGCCAGGGTCCTAGGCCACGGAGATGGGGATCTACGCCTGCGGTCTGGGGACCGAGGGTGCTCCACTGCCCTATGGGGCGGTCCCATGATCGGCTTGCCCTTAGGTGTTGGGGCCTTAGCCAAGTCTGGTGCCTGGTGCAGTGTCTGCGGTGCCGGTTGGCCGGCTTGTTCTTTAGCCGCCAGGACCGCTTCGGGCAACGAGGGCCCTAGGAGAAACCTGGTTCCCCTGCTGCTCCTGGGAGTCGGAGGTGGATCCCTGGCTGGGCTAGGAGGTCCGACCTTAGCGGTACCCCCCGTGAAGCCCCAGGGCGGGCACATGGCGTGACATAGGTCCTTTGACCAAGGCCCCTTTCCCTTCCGGTGTCAGGGGGCTCTTCTTTTGCTGCTTCTTAGGCACTGGTGAGGGGGAAGAGTGCCAGGCTGAGCCCAGTGCCAGCAGCGCACTCCTCACCGATGCCAAGGTGCTTGAAGTAGGGTCCGAGCGGGAGGACTCCGAGGCAGGATGAAGCGCAGCCTCCCTGAGGAGGGCCCTCACACGGATGTCCCGCTCCTTCTGGGTTCTAGGGTGAAAGTTCTTACAGATTCTGCACTTGTCCTTCTTTCCCATGCACTTCAAACAGTTGGCGTGGGGGTCACTAATCGGCATCGGCCTGCCGCAGGATGAGCATGGCTAAAAGCCTGGGGAACGAGGTGTGCCCCGCTCCGGGGTGAAGTCCCAGCCAGGACTCTAACTACCAGACTAACCTAACACTTCACTTAATGTACCTACAAACTATACCCGAAGAAGACAGACAATGGGCTGTGAAGAACTGCTAATGCTCTTGCAGTGCAAGACGAGGCGCTCTGACCAACCATCACAAGCGGTAAGAAGGAACTGAGAGGGCGTAGAGTCGGCAGCGCCTAATATACCAATGCATGAGCACGGCACTCACAGGAGTGCTACAGCCAATCCAATGGATACTGCTAAGGCAAAAATCTCCGACGACTGTGCACGTGGGTGCACTCACACACCTAGAACAGAATCGACACGAGCAAGCCCTCAAAGAAGAACATCTGTTCCTTTAAGCTAGACACCAGAAGGTCTCTGGTATATCAATCTGCAGTGCAGTAGCCCATTTCCCAGATACGTCCATTATATAATTAAAAATTAAAGTGGTTAGGAGAACAGTGTATGACCTTCTGGGATGTATAGAATCTTTATAAAAGGTTAAAAGTAAGCAGACAACTCAACTGCCAATCCCATTAATCAAAGAAAACCATGATTAATATTGATGGAATGGATTCTGCCATCCTTGCTTGGGTCAAGAAGTACCCAACTCCACAAGTAATGGCCAAATCTATATATTTAGCTCAATGCATTTAGTTATAACAGGCATAAGCTATTCCTGTTAATAACTATGGAAATGTTGTATCATCTTCTAATTTAACATTGGTGGAAAAGTCAGAGATACTAACTAGCTCCATTCATTTCCCCCCCGCTGAACTCCATCTTACTATACTGTGCCAATCGTCTATGGCAGCGGTTCTCAAACTGGGGATCGGGAACCCTCACGGGGTCGGGAGGTTATTACATGGGGAGCCGCGAGCTGTCAGCCTCCACCCCAAACCCTGCTTTGCCTCCAGCATTTAAAATGGTGTTAAATATATAAAAACGTGTTTTTAATTTATAAGGGGGGTCACACTCAGCAGCTTGCTATGTGAAAGGGGTCACCAGTGCAAAAGTTTGAGAACCACTGGTCTATGGCAATATGTTTCTTTCCTACTAAGTATTTTTCTCTAATCTACATCCAGCATTCTGTGGGACTGTCTCTTTTTTATACAGTTCTGCACCCTACAAACCTGGCATACAGAATTATTTTTTTCCTCTCCTGAAATGACTTAAAGCCAATTCCTTGTCATCATGTCACAATGCATCTGTCCTACAAGCCAAAACCGCAAAAGACAACAGTGTGTTTGTTCTCCTCATCTACCTTAAAGATCTGCTGAGCGCCCTCCTCCATCCGAGGCCAGACTTGATACCGAAATCTCCAGAGGGTATGGAATTTGAGAACAGCGTTCAGTCTTTGCACTGTCTCAGGGTGATGAAATTCGGACATCAGCATATCAGAAACAGCCTCGGGCACTTTCACAGCACACAGCAGGAACATGGCAGCTGCAGGGAGTGAACATTTGATCAGCTGAGTTTTTGCATAGTGTATTTGTTTTGCAGATAAAATTTCAGACACGTAAAAAAAAAAAAAAAAAAAAAAAAACGCCCCACAGAAAAAAAGATCAGCAATATCCTGGCACCAGCAAAAAGTGCTTTGCTTCATGAAACGGAATCAGTGTCACTCCACCTCTCATAGCCACCACAACTGCTCATAAAAAGATGATAGCAAAGCTGTTTTTTAAAAAAGAGGATGCTTTTGTTCTCATGAAAATCTTAGTAACGATTAGTTTAGAATAAAAAGTAAGTCCAGGCTTCATTCATCAATAATAATAAATAAGAAGCAGCAGTACTTTGACAGGACTTTCCAACTCAAAGCCTTTTACAAAGGACAGAGGGGGAAACTGAGGCACAATGTTTTAGTGACTTTCTGAAGTTCACAGAGCCAATCAGTGGCAATGCTGGGAAGAGAAACCAGGTTTTCTGACTCCCAGTCCAAAATCTTATTATACTACTGTATAGATCTGCATAGAGGGATATTCCAATTGTAGATTGACAGTGACTAAATTATTGGGAATGTCACCATGCATTGAAAAAGAAAATTATTTTTTTTTAAATCTGATAAATTATCCCATGCTAAAAAATAGAAAATAAGAAAAAAAACCTATGAACGAATACTTCATAACTCCCCAAAAGAACTGGCAGGTTCAGAATCCAAATATTTACAATGGAATTTCATTAAATTTTAGATTAAATAAAGATTTTGCAGTGAGATTTAGATCTCAGTCCTGCAAGGTGTTGAGCAATTCTGTGAGGCGCTGAGCGCCCTCCCCTCCAAGTGAAGTTAGGGGGAGTGAAGGGTGCTGAGCATTTCAGAGAAGAGCTCAGCACACAAGCCCTAAAGCACTACTGATCTGAAAATAAGTGGCTTTTGCGCAAACAATACGGGTATTAATTAAGAAATACACCTCTACCCCAATATAACGCGACCCGCTATAACACGAATTCAGATATAACGTGGTAAAGCAGTGCTCCGGGGGGAGGAGGGGCTGCGCACTCCGGTGGATCAAAGCAAGTTCAATATAACGTGGTTTCACCTATAACGCGGTAAGATTTTTTTGGCTCCCGAGGACAGCGTTATATCGAGGTAGAGGTGTAGTTGTTCGTGTTTTCTTTCCTTTAGTCCTGTCACAATACAATTATAATTCTGTACAAAAATGCCAAAGATTTTTAAATTATGGTGTCTAAATTAACCTCTACAGTCAGCCTCCAGGGCACATGAGAACATAAATTAGAAAGCAACAGAGGGTCCTGTGGCACCTTTAAGACTAACAGAAGTATTGGGAGCATAAGCTTTCGTGGGTAAGAACCTCACTTCTTCA